>NW_005843096.1:286608-378301 GCF_000455745.1 Alligator sinensis
TCTTTCCCGATTTCCATAGTCTACAAATATCACATCAACTTCAGTTTTAGATATTTGTTTCACAATGGATGCTCTGTACCACTTCCCATCCTTGGAGTGTTTGGCAACACAGGCAATCTGTCCAGTTGTATAAGGACTGCTGTGCACTTCATAGTGATTCTGAATTCGTTCCATCAAGTTCATCAGCTCTGGCAATTTGCTTCGTAACTGACACGAAAAATCTCCTGGAGAATTGATATGTGAACATACAACATCAAGAACTGTTCCTGGTTTGAACATGAACTCTTTATAAGGCTTCATAGACTCTCTTCTCCCAGATACCATATGATGCATTTTAGATATAGCACTTTCCCAACTTGGAAAAGATGCAAAAGATTTGTTGGCTGCAGGAAGAATGTTTAATAATTGACTGTTTTGATAGGTATTTCTGGTTGCTGATTCACTCTTTTTATGTATAACAGACATGCCCTGTGCATTTTTATATATTTTGTTTTTGTTCTGGGGACTTGGAAGTTGAGGATTTTTTACAATGTCCAAAAGAGAATTTGGTTTCATTTCCCAGTACTCAGCATATCCAGCCTGGACCATAAGTGTGACAACGTTCATTTGTTTCAAGCCATTCATAAATTGTACATTCACAATATACTTTTCATTTTGCTTCGCAATGACATGAAGCAGGAGTGGTTTGTTAAATACAATCTTTTTAAAGAAATCAGTTTCCTTTTTAACCCACACATCCTCTTTGGGAGATACATGAGCAAGTTCACAACACAAAGCTAGTGCTGGTAATTCACAAAACTCTGGAAGCAAAGTTTTCACATCATGAAACGGCACAATATCTGTATTTCCAAAATCCAAAAAAAACACACTAACGTTCACACCAACCACTTCAGTGATAATACCCCGATAATAATGCATATCTTTGCTATATCGGGCACAGCAGAGTAAGCCAGGTTTTGGGTTTTCAACAACTCTATCATTAATTCCACATTCATTATACACACCTGCAATATTTTTCAGCATGGTTTGAAACTCATTTTGACAGTCAGCAGTCTGAATCCAGAAGTCTGATGGATTTAACACATACTTCACAAAAGCAACATGATTAGAATTTATTTTTATTTCTGCCATTTTGCACTGGACTGATAAAGAGTTCTTTTCAATTAAGCAGTTTCCAGTCTGTTCAGTATTGCCAATAACATTTGTACCTGAAACACTATTTTCACCACAAGTGGACAAAACTGCATTAGGATCAGAAACTGCTACAGCTACTTTTTCCTGTTTGAGATATTTAGCATTAATTTCAGATTCTTTACTTTGTAATGTAACATAGTATAAACGTTCATTAGCACTGAACAGATCAATGCATGCATAGACAGAAGTTTGCCATACCACTGCTTGTTTAAATTCTTTCAGTTGAAGATTCATTGCAGCTTCGTTCTGATTACTGCAACATGTCAGTGCACATGGGAATGAAACCATTGGTAAGGAAATGAATTCTGATTTAAGCTTCAGAACACAACTGGAGGGCACAGCTTCACTGTGGCCAAAATCCATGAACCAGACCTTTATCTGGTCAGCAGAGAGGAGCTGCTGTATTGCTCCTCTGTGCCACTGTCCATTTTGTGTTTTGGCAGCACAGAGTACTCCAAAACTATCACAAGATGGAATATTTTCTTTACTGATAGCTTCATAGTATAAATGCATTGCTGCTGTCAGATCTTCCAGTTCCTTCTGCCATTTCAGTACTTGACAATAAAACTTACTTGGACTGACCGCAGCAGTTATTTTTACTTTCTCTATACTGCCAACAGTTAAAGGCAGCAGGAGATTATCCAGAATTGGTTGAAAATCTGATAAATTCTCAGCACTGTTGAGAGAGAACAAATCTGGCCTTGTATATTTTTGCTGGAGCAAATCTGGCAATTTGTTATCAATCGCTCCCTGAGGGAATTCCTTTAACATTTCTACAATAAGACGAAAAGAATGTCCATCAACAAGTTTTCCTAAATGGAGTTCAAGGACATCACTGGTGACTTTTGGCACTTCAAGAAGAAATGTCTGGTAGGGCAAAATAGCTTGCACATGTCCTTTAATCCGTAATCCTATTAAAGAAGAAAAATAATTCACAGCTTTCGGACACCATTTTTCCCCAACTGGAAGTATATTTGCAAAAACACCATACAGCACCTTGGGAGGAAGCTGGAACAATTGACCACTCACAGAAGAAATGTGTGTTTTGTTGACTATTAGCAGTTTCCCAATATCCACAAAAAACACTTCACAGACCTCTTCTCTCTTTTCCACCACTCTTCCTCTATGCCACTCTCCATTTGCATCCTCTACCAAACATGATTCACCAATGCCAATGTTGTCCTTTACTTTGCATACATGCTGTATTTCATTTTGTAATATATGGTAGTCAAATTCACATTCTGTCTTAGATTTGCCCTGAAATGTCACAAGTATTTCTTTTGGATGACATGCTACATGACTTATCATTAGGTCCACGTCTAAAAATTTAGGTGATGGAGACAAGGAATCCATTTTACCTGAAAAACAAGGAAAAATTATGAATCTGCCTCTTTTCTATTCACATTCTTTCACCCATTTTTATTTTGTAATGTAATTTGTATTCTATATATCTTTATTGGTCCATTTGACATAGAAACTTATATCAATTTTACTTTTACTGATTTTAAATTCAACTTGTCTGCATAACTGGACACCTTTGGCACAAGTCTCAGTTAACACTGCCTGCATTTGTTCACTAAATGAAATGAGTTCTTCCAAGACTTGCTACTATGATTTCTGGCTTATTTTATGTCCCTACTAGAAGTATAACAGAGAGTGGTCCTAAGAAATACTCATCTGTTTCTTTTGTATCTACATCTACAGACACAGAGGTCTCAATATTTTTAGAAAAACAAAAACAGAAGCTACTTCTCTGATATTCACACCATCTCAGGCAAATTGGGTGCCTGTCATTCTACAAATACCTTGGAGAGTATTTAGGGGCTGAGTTGTGGATTCTTGCCTACTAGATAACTTGAAAGAAATTCTGCTCTCATAAGCCACAAATCAGGAAGGCTTAGTGTTCAGATCTATTATTTTAAAGGTTAACTTGTTTTGTTCTTTCAGATCTTTCTGTGAACCCATGTTATAGTTATATACCTATAAACATACCTCCTTACATGTATCAGCGCTGCTTGTGCATGAGTCTTTATAAGATTCATCCTAGCAATAAGACAGTCTAGTAACAAAAAGGTACTTTATAGACATAGACATTCAGGCTAGAAGGGACCCTGAAGGATCAGAGTCCAGTCCCCTGCCCCAGGGTCAGGAAGTCAGCAGGAGTCATAGGATCCCAGCAAGATAAACATCCAAATGTATCTTGAAGGCGTTCAAAGTAAGTGCTTGTCCAGCGGCAGTCTATTCAAAACCTTGGGGATTCGGACAGTAAAGAAGTTCTTCCTTATGTCCACCCTGAATCAATTGCGGAGGAGTTTGTGACCATTCGATCTTGTCATCCCTTGGGGTGTTCTGGTGAACAGATGTTCCCCCAGATCCTGGTGAACACCCCTGATAAACTTATAGGTGGTCCCCAGGTCACCCCTGAGCCTGCGCTTTTCCAGGCGGAAGAGTCCTATGGCGCTCAGCCTCTCATCATAAGGTCTGTTTTCCTGACCTCTGATCATGCACGTGGCTCTCCTGTGTACTCTCTCAAGCTTCTCCACATCCTTTTTGAATTCTGGAGCCCAAAACTGGACGCAGTACTCCAGCTGTGGCCTCACCAAGGCTGAGTACAACGGGAGAATGACATCCTGGGATTTGCTTGAGAAGCATCTATGGATACAAGCCAGCTTTTTGCTCGCTTTACTAGCCGCAGCATCACATTGAAGGCTCACGTTCATCTTGTGGTCAATCATGACCCTCAAGTCCCTTGAAGGACCCCACTGGTCACAGCGCACAACGACAATTGACTTCCGCCAACCACCACCCTCTGGGTCCTACTGCGGAGCCATTTCCCTAGCCAGCAGATAATGGTGAGATCGAGGCCACAGTTAGCCAGTTTTGCCAAGAGGTGATCATGGGATACCAGATCGAAGGTTTTTTTTAAAGTCAAGATATATGACAGCAATCTCTTCCCCCTTGTCCAGGTGATAGGTCACCTGGTCGTAAAAGGAAATGAGATTGGTCAAGCAAGACCTACCTGCAACAAACCCGTGCTGGGTATCCCTCAGGATATTGCCATCAGATAGTCTGTTACAGATGGCCTCTTTGATAATCTTTTCCAAGACCTTCCCCAGGATAGAGGTCAGGCTGATGGGCCTGTAGTTTGCCAGATCTGCTTTCTTGAAGATAGGCACAACGGTGGCCTTCTTCCAAACTTCGGGCACTTCACCAGATCACCATGAGTTCTCAAAGAGCCGTGCCAGAGGCCGAGTTATGATACTTGCCACCTCCTTGAGTACCCTTGGGTGTAAACCGTCAGCCTCTCAAGGTGTTCCTTCATGAGGTCAGCTTTGATGGAGGGTAAGGAATCTCCCTCACCCAGGCCTCCCTGTCCTGCAGTGGGCAGGGGCATCCCATGGGACTGGTGAAAAACTGATGCAAAGTACCCATTTAGCAAGTTTGCTTTTTCCTGGACATCGGTAGTGAGTTTTCCTATCTGGTATAGCAGGGGTCCAATGTTGCCCTTGCTTTTCCTCCGGCTCCCCAGAGGAACCAAAGACTGGCGCTGGTGTCATCGGGAAGGCTTTGGCTTCCATGACCACAGTCTGATCTTTGGTGAGAGAGGCAGTGAGCTACTGGGAAGGGACAGCCTCCACCTCTCTTCACTGGGGAGGAGGCTCTTCTCAGCCTGACTGGCTGACCTGCTCTACCAGGCTTTAAGCTAAGCCCGCTGGGGGATGGGGGAAATACCACCACTGCTGGCCTGCTGAGCAACCCTTGCAAAGCCAGGAGGCTAAAGCACTTTAGGGAGCCCACCCCTGCCCCAACCCTGGAACGATCTGTGGGGAGGCAAGGGCCCCCAAAGGGACACTTGCCTGCCTGTACACAAATGCCAGGAGCTTGGGGAATAAACAGGAGGAACTTGTCCTCCTTTTCAACACAAATAATTACAATGTCGTGGGGATAGCAAAGACCTGGTGGGACTCCACCCATTACTGGGCCACAGGTATAGACTTCTATACCTTGTACAGGAGAGATTGAGTAGACCAAAGGGGCGGGGGTGTAGCTCTCTATGTCAATGAAAGCGTCTCTGCAAGCTGACATTGGTGCCCAGGGTGGATGACTGGAGGCCCTCTGGGTTAAAATCCATGGGGGATATGGCACAGGGGACACAATGCTGGGAATCTATTACAGACCTCCGACCCAGGATCAAGAGCTTGACCAGGAGTTCACCAGTGAACTGTCCGAGGCCACACACTCCCAGATCATGGTTATCATGGAAGACTTCAACTACCTGGACATCTCATGGGAAGAGCACTCAGCCAAATCCGAATTGTCGCAAAGCTTTCTCATGTGCGTGGATGAGCTCTGACACAAAAAGTCTACGGGCTGATGAGAGACAAAGCACTGCTCAACCTGGTACTGGCAATGGGGGACGACCTTATCAGCAACCTAACGATCAAAAGGAAGCTGGGTGACAGTGACCACTAGCTGATCACCTTCACCGTCTGCCATAAAGCTGGCAAATTAGTCAGCAATACAGAAGTCCTCGACTTCAGGAACGCTGACTTTGACAAGCTCAGGAAGCTTGTCAGTGAGGCCCTAAGGGACCACAACCCAAAGGGGAGAGGAGTTCAGGAAGAGTGGTTGCTCCTTAAGGAAGTGATCCTGGATGCACAAGCAAAGTCTATCCCATCTCGGAGGAAAGGCAGCAAAAGGGCACGGCGGTCCCTTTGGCTCTGCAGGGAACTAGCATATCTCCTGTGTCTAAAAAGAAAGGCCTACAAAGGATGGAAAACGGGATCCACCTCCAAGGAGGAATATTCTGCACTGGTCCGAACCAGCAGAGAGCGAACCAGGAAAGCCAAGGCTGCAACTGAACTCCAACTGGCTACAAGTATCAAGGACAATAAAAAGTCCTTTTTTAGATATGTGGGGAGCCAGAGGAAAGCAAGGGCAACATTGGACCCCTACTAAACCAGATGGGACAACTGACAACCAACGCCCAGGAAAAAGCCAACTTGCTAAATGGGTACCTTGCATCGGTTTTTCACCAGTCCCAAGTGACACCCCTGCCCATTACGGGGCAGGAAGGCCTGAGTGACGGAAATTCCTTACCCTCCGTCAATGCTGACTTTGTGAAGAAACACCTTGAGAGGCTGGATACCTTCAAGTCATCCGGCCCTGACAGCTTACACCAAGGCACTCAAGGAGCTGGCAAGCATAGCCCACCCCTGGCACAGATCTTGTGCACTTCACGAACTCCTCTGTGACTGATTCAGGCTGGACATAAGGAAGAACTTCTTTACTGTCCGAGTCCCCAAGGTTTGGAATGGACTGCTGCTGGAGGTGGTTCAAGCACCTACTTTGAACGCCTTCAAGACACATTTGGATGTTTATCTTGCTGGGATCCTATGACCCCTGTTGACTTCCTGCCCCTGGGGCAGGGGGCTGGACTTGATCTTCTGAGGTCCCTTCCATCCCTAATGTCTATAAACTCTATGAAAACCCCTCCCTCAAACCTAGATAGAAAATCCTCAAACAATTACAACCCATACTACAAGGAGACCCAATTCTTAAACAGATCTTCCCAGAACCACCCACACTAGCCTTCAAACAAGCTCCGAACCTCGCTCACCTCATAAGCAGAAGCAAGCTTCCTATGGCCCAAAACACACCAAACGGATCCAGACCACGCCGGGACAAAAAATGTAAAACCTGCCAACGTATCTCCACCACCCTCACAATTACTACACCTCACAACAGAACCATGAGCATTCTTGGATCTTACAGCTGCACCTCCAGAAATGTAATACATCTCATCCAATGCACCAAATGCCCTGATGGAAAATATGTAGGAGAGACCAAACAACAACTGCGCACCAGAATGAACGCACATTGGAAATCTATCAAAGACAAGATGTTCCCCAATTACCTGTGGGGGGCACATTTCTCACAAGAAAACCATTCTCTCTCCAATCTCTCAGTTCTAATCCTCAAAAGGAACTTACAAAACACTTTTCACAAATGAGCCTACGATCTTCACTTCATCAGCCTCCTGGATACAAAAATCATGCAATAAATATAGACATTGGATTTATGAACTGCCTGACATCTGAGTCCCCAGGTACCTTTCCACTATTCACCAGCTACATTCATTCCCTTTCCCCGTTCTCTCCCCTCAACCTGTCTCTCACCCACTGACTCCTCAATTCACATCTTCATTGATAGCTTGTCTTGCATGCATAACAGCCCAGCCTCTGACTTTTTTACTATTCATTCCACCCAGGAAGAGCACACACCAACTGCAGATGCTTCCTCAGCCAGACAAAGGGTATTTAAACCCAAAAGCTTGTTAAGAATATTTTTTCCAACTATATGAGTTGGTCTAATAAAAGATCTCAGATTTACCCAAAGAACCTGGTCTCCCTATGTCCTTAGACCAACATGGCTACAACCTACACCCCTGCTATTTATAATATATTAATTCCTCTCTACTGTACCTATATATTGGTTAATTTTATTAAATATTTTTCAGATCTCTTATTTAAAAAAATCTAACCTGCAGTTAACCAACATTCAAGTTCAGGATGGATTAGGACTAGAAATTGACCAATATATCTGTCCCATATTGGATCAGCACCGATATACAGAATATTGATAGTATCAGCAATTATGTGTCTGATAATGTGGCTGATAAGTGCCCCATGCATGCATGCAGCCGCCACACAGCATGCAGCTGGCCAGGAGCACAGCCCGGCACCATGGAGAGCAGCCAAGTCTGGCTGCTAAGTCTATTGTGAAGAAAGGGACATGGGCGGGGGGGAGACAGATCGAGGCCCCAGCAGTGAGGGAGGATGTGAAGCAGGGTGCAGAGTGCAGGCCTCCCCTGCAGACCCCTCTCAGCACCAGCACCCTCCCCAAGCACAGACCAGCCCAGCCCCAGACTCCTCGCTGGGAAGAGCTCAGCACCGCCTCCAGCCCCAGACCACAGCAGTAGCCCACCCTTGCCCTGCATGCAGATCAGGGGGCACACCCCCTATGCCCTCCCGGGGTGCATGCAGCAGTGCGAGCCGTACCCCCCTTCCCAGCACCCACCGGACAAGCTGTTTGCGGCTCTGTCCCACACCTCGCCCCAGCCGTGCAGCACCCGCTCCTGCCCCAGCCCCACTCCCTTCCCCATGGCTGGGGCCTCAACCTGCATGCCACCCCCTGCTCCATGCTGCTTCCTTCTCCCCTTCTGCCACAACAGACTTACCAGCTGGACACTGCTCTCCAGGTTGCCCGGCCTTATATCAGAAATCAGGTCAGTATCAGCCAATAGTGCTCATTAAATATAGGCCATCGGTATCGGCCCAAAAAATCTCTTATCAGTGCACCCCTAATTAGGACTTAATAGTGATTATGATCTTGTAATGTTATATAGTGTAACTTTACAATATTTGAGTAATATAAAAAAAGTCTATAAAATAAGACTGATATTTAGTTAATAATTTTCAGTAGTCAAAGTCTGTCTAGTCTATTTTTCCCACTGTCTGAAAACAAGTTGCTAGGAATTGCTCCCTGTTAACCTAAGGCTTAGTTTATTCAGAACAAAAGCTTGTCTTAAAGAGATGCTTCTAGCCTAATAGTTAATAGTAATCTTCTGAGAACACTACTGATATATAAATATAGGCCTGTATAGTAATTTGCAGATAGTCCAAAAAACAGGGCAAACACACTTTTACTTGCTACAACTTGTATTAACTGAATTATCAGCCCAGTTAGTATCTCTTAAAAAGTTTAATAAATGCATTATTTATTATTGATTTTAATACTGGATACAAAGCCAAATGGGCATGATTCTGCAGAATTGTTAGTAACTGCTGGAGCAAAGAACTGAGAAAAAAATATGAGGAAACCTGGAGACAACTGGAGGTGACGGGAACAGGACTGGCCCCTGTTACCATTTCCTTTGTCATAAAACAAGTCCATTATAGAATCTCCTCAAGCATTTTTAAATTACCTCTGCAAGGAACTTGGATCAAGAGGATGACCTGCTGCTAGTGTATAAAGGTTATAGCTCCTACGCAGTGAGATTCCCACTACTGCAAAAATATAAATATATTTAAAACAGCCAAAACAAGGAACTATGAGGAAGACTTGATAGGGATGGGGTGAAGAAGATGACAAATGAGGTAGAAATTTAAGATAAACTAAAAGATTTACAAAAGGGAGGGCTGGACTCTCCAAGTGGTCTTGAAATCACTTGAATCAAGTATTTGAGATAATAAGTTGCTCAAAACAACAGATGAGAGCAATACAGAGCTGATGCACTGCGCCACACCCTAAACCTTCACTACAATGAGACTCAGGCAGAATTTAGGTACCCAAGTCCCAAAATGTGATCCCGGAAATTCTCACTTCACATACCACCTAACCAGAATTTATCTAAGGCCATAGTTGTTTCAGGGAGTTTACCTTTAAGTCCCCCAGATAGGTGAACTACTCCTTTTGCACGTGGCCAGAAACAACTCAGGCTTACAAGGACAAAACCTACCTCATATCCAAGCCTGACAGGGATCCAGAGACTAGGTCTTCCTCTGTTTACATCTCCACAAGCGCTGGGTCCAATAGGAATTTACAGTGTACACTTAATATAAGGTTAAGTTCTACAAAAAATGAAGTTGTAACTGCCACTTTCTTGTAAGATATGCCCAAAATAACGTGATAGTACTCATCTTTCATATATTGTGGCCTACTTATCAGAGTTCTTGCCAATATTTTAGAAACCTAGATTCAATTTCTTCCTCTGACCTTTATTCTGGGTTGAGGCATACTCTCCAATACTACTGTTAAAACTGTCCCACTAAGCAGAGAATAAAGCAAGTTTCACTTGCCAAGAGAGAACAACAAAAAATAGCCTGACTCTGTAACCTGGTGGTCAGGACATTCAATGGAGAATGGAGTAGTCCTGAGTTCTTCAGAGTCCCTTGCAGAGGTAACTTTAAAATGCCCAAGGGGATTCTAAAATGGACTTGTTTTACCAGAAAAGAAGTGGTAAAAGGGACCAGTCCTGTTCCCAACACATCCAGTTGTCTGAAGAAAAAAAACCCCAAAAAACAGACAAGTCAATTACCTGTGCACACTCTTAACTCACCAGTCCAGGTACTACAGCCTGTCCATCCAAAAAGAACAGGTAGAAAGCCTCTTTCCTTACCAACTTCACAGCTGTGCCTAGAGAATGAAACAAGGATCAGGATGAAACTTCAAGACTGTTAATTTGAAATGCAGGGGCACAGCACCAACAATACTACATTCACTGCATTTCAGATGCTTAAGAAAAAATATACAAGTAAAAATAATTGCTATAAAAGAAAAGCTAATACATTTCATATAAGTAAATACGAGGCAAAGATGTATGGTGATTATTTTTTATTGGACCAACTACATGGTTAGGATAGTTTCAGACAAGCTTCTGAATAAAGAATGCCCTGCAGTCAAAAGTTGTTTTAAAACTAGCCCAACCAGGCTGCTAGTACAATAAAACATAATCACCTATAAAAATCCTTATCCATCGTAGCAATTCGTTAGTAAACAATTTTTTTTTTGTCTGAAGGAAATATGCATCTACTCTTATGCATTCATAACACACACTGCTACCACCACGTTGTGAAGCAAGAATGGGGCACCACTATATGAAGGACTGTTCATATAAAAAATTAAAAGCTACCTCCTAAACTTACCATGTAAATAAACATGTCAACAACATAGAAAAGGAGGAAACAAAATGAGCAACTAAAATAACCAATGTCACAGTGGCAATTACTGTGCTAGCTCATTTTATAGAAAAAAGAATTATAACTAGGGACCTACTTAATTCACTATTTTGCAGATTTCATGGAAACTACAAATTCCGCAATTGTCCATAAAAATCAACTTAAAAAAACCTCGACAAAAACAAAATGCTAGCTCTCCAGTGAGAGCCAGCAGTCCTCGCTGCCTTGCAGCCTGCCCCGGAGGGGAAGGCACCAGTTGGCAGGGCAGCATGAAGAGCAGAGTCCCCTAGTCCCTCCTTCCCCCTGGGGTCTCTTTGCCAAACAGTGTTATGGGGCAAGGCTGCCAGGAAATGCCCGTGAAATTGGCTCTTCATGCTGCGGCCAAGCCGCAAAAATTCCTTCAGCAACAAATTAAGTAGGTCCCTAACTATAACCTTTTTTTTTTTCTTTTACTTAGCACTAGATTATGTTATGACAGGGAACAAGTTCATTTATATCACTAAAAACTAACTATTAAGCACTTTTGCAGGTCTTCAGAAACGGAAGACAACTCCTGAAAGCCCCAAAGTGTTGTTCAGAAAAAAAACTTCACCGGCCAGACAACTCTCACCGCAGCCCCCAAACTGAAGCAAGCAGAAAGGACCCCCTGCAAACAGCCACAAGACCACAGGTTAAGGGGGCTGTTGCCTCCTCCAGGACACAGGGAAGGATTGCCAGAGCAACTGCTCGCTTGTGGCCTCTGTGAAGAGATGGATTTCCAGTCTTGCATTTTAATAACTATGACTTTTTTTAAAAGAAAAAATACCCTGTACACACCCACAGACACACAAGCCACGTCACACCCTCCCACATATAAACTACACATCACACCCATGCCCACTTCTACCCGCACCCCAAACACATACCCCCTACACGTATACTGCACGCCACTCCCCCACACATACTCCACCTCCACATGCCTCCGTCATACACATACCAGTTGCACCCCCACACATACACATCACGCTTATATACCCCACCCCCACATATACACCAACACACCCCCATATACCCCAGGTCCTCGCACACGTCACACCCACCCGCCCTCCTCGCTCGCGGGGGCCGGTGACAAACACACGCTGCAGAGGGAGCCACTCCCAGCCAGCGCGCGCCGCCTCGCGCGGCCAAAATGGCAGCGCAGGCCACCCGTGCGGGCGACGGCCGCTGCGCAGGGCGCATGCGCGGAACGCGGCGGGGGCGAGGGAAGGAAAGCGGGAGAGGGCTCCGCGTTTGGGGGCGTGGCCATGGCGCTCGCGGGGCGGGGCTTGTAGTGACTGACAGGCGCGTAGAACGCCCGGAGGAGCAGCTGCCCTCCGTGCCCGGACACGTGGGCTGGGCGCTGTCCGCGCCCTGTTGGCAGGGGTGGGGCTGGGGGGACAGCGTCACCTCTGCTTTTCAACCTCTTCCTAATTTCCCTTAAGAACGAAAAGTTTTATTTCTAGATGTACTTGTAATGAACTTCTGGCCCAAGCCCTAGGTTTGGGGAGCAGGGTTTGGACTGCACCTGGGGGTACCCGGAGGGGCCGTCCCAGCACGCTCACACCTACCCGTCACCGGGGTTTGTCGCCAGCCCCTTCCACTTTCACCCATTTCCATTTTTCAGTGTCATTGGTATTGTATAGATCTTTATCGACATAAAATTGACAAACAACCGTCTGACGTTCCCTGATTTTTTAATTCAGCTTGTCTGCGGGACCAGGCACATTCAGGGGTGGTCCCAAAAATCTTGGGCCTGAAGCCTGCCGGCTCGTTCCCATACGGGGAGCTAGACATGCGTGTGGCATTTCGTGCCAGGCCCCTCTGCATTGCTCAGGCTCGTCCCCGTGCCAAGATGCTGCAGTGTGGGCAGTTCAGTAACAGACCGGTATCCGAATCGCAGAAGTATAGAAAAGTTGGGCTGAGAGGCACCTGCAGAGGCTGTCTTGCTCCAAAGCGTAAAATCTCTCAAAACCTGTTGGGATGGTTTCCACTGACAAAACCTGCTTGCAAATAGCTGGCTAGACCTCAAGTTGTCTACATAATACTGGATGTTAATAATTGTATAACAAAGTTCATCTTCTGGGACAAATTACTCTGGGCATGGTAATCTCCAAGCAAGCGGCCCTCACCTTTTCCACAGTTTACTCTCACTTCTAATTGGGGATGTTGGCTTGGAGCAAATTAAACATGGAAAGTTGGGAGAGATAAAAGCTGCCCATACAGTTCATGGAAATATCCTGATTTGGAAAGTGTGACTGTATGCTCTGTCCAAATCAAAGGGAAGGTCATGCCAACCTGAATTAGCTCTCTTTAAACTGTTGGCGTTTTTGGTTATTGCAATTAAACCTTTCATGATAACAAACAGGATTCAAATATTTCAGTTCCTTAAAACAGAGGGTTTAGATGTGCATCATCCACCTGCCTTTCCCTCTATTTTTAATATAAAAAAAAATAAAGCTGCCCTTGTATGAGCCCAGTTTACTTCTCCCATAGAATAACACAACCTTCTCCTCTTCAAGCATTAATTAGTTTGGTTCAAGGCTTTTTGTTGTGTATTATTTAACTGAAAATATGGCCAGGAAACACATTATGTGATTTCACTCATACACACTGACTCTGTGGGTGCTCTGCGGCTGAAGCACACACTGAAAAAAATTGGTGGGTGCTCAGCACCCACAGAGCCATGCTTAAAAAAAATGAAAAAAACCCCTGTGCTTTAGTAGAAGAAGGAGGGCATTACTTTAGCCCAGCTTTGCAGCATCTGTAAAAATCGGGCTTTTTGGTGCTTTTAGCTAAAGCTGATTCAACCAGCTATTAGATAAAAGCCCCACTAAAGCACCCAATCTTTACAGATGCTGCAAAGCTGGGCTGAAGTAACACGCTGCCTATTCTGGGTATGCCTGGGGCTTGACACAGAAATGTGCCAAGTTAAAAATAAAGTGCCAGGTCTGTTTTGGGTTGTTTTTTTTTCTCTGTCTCCAAGTACCCACCACCAAAAAAACAAAGCCAGCGCCTATGATTTCACTTAAGTCATTTAACAGAGCTCAGAAAAGATTCAGCATTTAGGAAACTCTTGGAATACATCAAATAAGTGGTAAAGTGTAACTGAAATTGGAACAGTGAACTGAAGCCACATTTCTGTAATTTTTTTCTCCTATAAATATCTAGTTATGTATGAGGGGTTTAGGTTGTAGCCGTGTTGGTCTAAGGACATAGGCAGACAAGGTTGCTTGGGTGTCTGTGTAGGAGAGACCAGACAACAACTGCGCACCAGAATGAATGAGATTACTGTCACACCAGAACTCAGAAGAGGATAGCCCAGTTGTTACTGACTTAACAGCAGGTGCAGTTATAATATCTAAAAGTACCAAGGCCTGGGACGTAATTAAATAAAATCCTGATGCAAGTTGGCTAGGAGCCACTGTAGGGGTGGGATAGTATTACTATTGTCAAAAAAATTGCTTGACAAGGCATTTATGAATCTCTTTTTGTGCTCAGGTTATAGATGTCAGGAAGAACGTTATGGATACCAGGTTATGAGACGGGCTGTACACGTGCCCTGTTCATCTGCTCTCCTTTCATGGTATCTACTAGTGCCACAGTCAAGCGACAGGAAACTGGGCTAGATGCACCATTGGTCTAACTCAGGATGGCTCTTCTTATGTTCTTATTTTTCCATTTCTCAAGATATTTTGAAGCTGTTTGCCTGAATTTATTTTGTTTACGTGGTTGAATCAAGCAATAGCTAGCAGATAGTCAGATTTTACTTTTATTTTCAAGGAACTCTGTAGAAGTTGGCGCTTTCTGTCTGACTTCAAACTAACACAGCTAACTATCTCTAGGAACTCTGCATTAATCGAATTTGGACCAGTCACTTGAAGATGGAATTTATCATTATGGATCCCTATTGCCTTTTAACTGTGGGGGTGGCACCTACTTTTAGGTGACAGCAGTCACTCCAGAAGGGGGAGACTCACTTTTGGTTCTCTCCTCAGCCTGATGGAGTTCAAACCTGCTTCCTAGGAGAATACCCTAAACACTGGGATATAAGCTATTTGATATAGAGGCACTCTGCTTTAGTGCTGAACTGTTCCATTGAGTTTTAAAAAATGCAAGATTCACTGAGCCAAACAGAGGGGGCTCAGCTCTGTGACCTGCTAATTATGACCCCAACTTCAGCTGAAGGGCTGTTTCCCTATTTACCCCTATGTCTGTTTGATGTAAAACACTAAGGCTGTTTCCAGACATGCAGAGGCGTGCACTTGCAGCAGCACAAATTGCTGCAGCACACACCCCTGTACATGCACTTTGTTGCAGGACAATTTGTCTCTCAATGGGCATACTGCCCTTGCCCAGGTCCTTCAGCCAGGGAGAGCTGGAGGCTGGGCCCAGCTGGGGCCAGAAATCTCGGTAGCAAATTTTGGCCCCACGCTGCAAATTTACCCCTGCATTTCTGGATGCAGCCTGAGAGACACGGAAGCAGAGACTAGAACCCAGGATCCCCTCGCTCCTCCAAAGTCAGTATCATAACCACTAGACTATTGAGTCAGGCTCCCTGTCTTGTCCAAGGAATCTTGCATTGTTTTTTGTGCAATGATACAACTTTAACAAGAGTGGAGACAATGCCGGCCCCAGCACAAATGCACTCACACAAAGAACAAAGACAACGGAGGGGTTTGACCCTACATATTTCCACTTCCTAAGTGAGTGATGTAACCACTTGGCCACTACATAAAAATGAGGAACATCATTATCACCACTTTCTGTTTTGGCCCCTTTTTGAGATAAAAGAGGAATATGGGTGAGCATCCCTAGTGGATAGAGACCTTTCCTTGTGCCATTGAGGGAGGGGGCTGACAGGTGGGACTTAAGACCAGTAATCAGTCTTTTCCTAGTAGCCAGCTCTAGACAGCTGCACACTGTGCCTGCTGACTTTAGTTAGTTCCTTGCACAATATGCTGACTGTTTTTTGATTCCTTTCTGAGGTGCCTGCCTAACTCTCCCCATGAACATATGTATGAGGACCTTAGGCACCTAGTCCAGGGTTCTGGATTCCACTCATGAATCCACGGCCCTAAAAGTTAGGCACTAAGCTATCTGTTTTACAAGCACCAGAATAATCTGTTGAATCTGATACTGAACATTTCTGGGACTGTACAGTACTAGCCTTCAGATATGCCCTATAGTCTAAATTAATAAAATTGCTGACTTTCTATATTTTTTTTTTACATGAAAGATAATCTGTCATAATTGAATGTTCCTAATATGTCATCTATTAGTAGTACATAACTGAGCACCTGCCACTAGGTGGCAGAAACAACCAAAAGTTTAGCGAATACTTGATAATGTACTAGTGCTGCTTCAACAGAAGGCAGACAAAAGATGCTGTTAAATCAACATTTCTTGCATACAAACACAAAGGTGTATGAATTAAACTTTTGACATAAGTGTTTGTTAAGTCCATGGTCACAGTGCTACTCAGTGGTAGTTAGCAGTCCAAATAACAACAATTTTTACTTGGACCATTCTGTTTCACATTTAGGGATCCTGTTGTAATGAAGTGGTATGCACCCCCTGATGTGAGTACTGTTATGTGAGTAAAGAGGTGCCTTATACCAGAAGAGCTGTATCCATATGGGAAGCAGAATAACTATACTTGTATAATTGCATCACAGTATGACTTTTACCATTATAACTATTTGGGTGAAAAAATCATATCCCTAGTCCATACTAGTAAAGTGTTAAGTATATATATTTTAACACAAAACATGCACAATGCAACTCTGTCATTTGAAGTGTAGCAGATGAATGCAATCTAGTGCATAGATTGACAGTGGGTGATCTAAGTGAATTGTGTGTCATAGAACTGCCAGAGCTAAGAGATAGAAAAAGACCAGTTAAATCATCTAGACTCTGGTGAGGAGACATACTAGCTGAGCTAATTAACCTTTCTATGATCTGCATCATTTAACCAAGTTTTGGCCCATGCCCTACAAAAGCTGGTCCATGATGGAAGAACCTTAGATGCACACAAAGCCCCACTGGAGTTAGTGAGTGTCTGCACAGGTACAATTGCAGATCAGCTTGCAAGACTGCGGTCTTCCTTTGTACTCACTGCATGCATCTACACATACAATTAATGTGCAGCAATAAACTCCAGTGCATATCACACTGGAGCATATTGCTCCCAGGCACCGTATTTAAGCATGCACCTGGGACCACAGTATGTTGAGTCAGGTCAGAACAGCCCCAGCTGGCAGGGGGCCCGGAGGTCAGCATGCCAGTCTGGGGTTGCTCCAACCTGGCTCAGTGTGCTGCAGAGGGACTGCCTGGGGCACAAGGATGCTTCAGTGCAGGGCTAGCCAGCAGCCCACATGGAAGCACCCTTGTGCCCCAGCCGGCCACATCAGCATCTACACATACATTGCTGTGGAGTAAAAACCTGCCAGAGCACACACCAACTGCAGATGCTTCCTCAGCCCGACAAAGAGAATTTATATCCAAAAGTTTGCTAAGAAGCATTTTTCCAACTATTTGAGTTGGTCTAATAAAAGATATCAGATTTACCCAAAGTACTCTGTCGGCCATAAGATAGCACTTGTGTTTACAAGTACTAACCTACAGCAGAGTTAATTAATTTACTCCGTCCTAATAGCACTGCACATGTAGACACTGAGACGTTTGCTGAGGAGCTAATTAGACAACTCCGCAGTAAACATCTCTTGTAGTTGTGCCCGCTGAATCTATATAAAAGCCTTTGCAAAAGTCAAACAGGTAAATTCAAAGAGAAATATATATCAGTCTAGAAAATCCTCAGATAAGAGACCATCTGCATACATGTTTTTATGACACCTCCTGAAATTGGACTCTGATTTTCACAGATCCATGTGGATGCAATTGTTACATAAACATAAAAATGTAATCAGAAATGTAAAAGGTTTTGCCTAATTAGGAATTTCCATTTCAAAAAGATTCATGTCTACAGTCCTTACAGACCTCATTTTTACAGGTGCTAAACAAGGCTCAATCCACTGGAAGTCAATGCTCAGCATCTATGAGAATCAGGCCATAAATGCCTTGGTGTAATGCATACCAATATTGGTTTGTTTTTTTCCCCTAAAAGCCTTGCAATAACAGACTTCACTGTTAATCATTATATCTATCTTGTTAAATATTTCACGTCCTCTCTGTTTACAAACAGAACAGGTGACCTAGAGCTGATTTTTTATGTTTGTCATTGGTCAGTTGCTTTAAATGTGACATAGCAATGCAAACAAAGGCAATGGTCATACAACCTGTGTTTGCTTTTTTCATGCTGCCAGCAGAATCAATGGATTTGCACCCTCAGTCTCACATATTCAGATATGAGTGTGGTCTTCAGCAGCAGTGCTTTAAAGGTACATGACCCATTTCCTCTTTCAAATGGGTACAATAGGTGCTGCATTAGGATATCTGCTGAGAGAAACGCACTCATCCGATTTCCACCAGTCTTGAAATAAGTTTTCAAATGCATAACTTGAAAGCTAATATTTCTTTTTAATTTCTCTCTGGTAAACTTTAGCCAGTTATACACATAAATTTGGAAATATGTCTATGCTATAATCTTACAAAGAAAGAGAGTAGACAATATTTTACAGCACTCCTGGAAAAGTATGATATACTATAGCAATTTTAGTTCCTGCAGGGTGCTGATCCATCTTGGAATTAAAACATGGGGATTTGTCAACAGATCTATTAAAAAAGTAAAGTCGGGTTAAAAATCATAGGTAAAATCCTGTCCTTGAGGAAGTAAATGGCAAAACTCCCATTTACTTAATTGGGGCAAGCATTTCACCCCATATATTTAAAAGAAGGGCTTCCATGTGTTAAAAAATACTATATGGAAAATAAAAAAGAACAAGTTTTGAAATCTGACTGGCTTTTCATCATTTGTGCTGTAGATTATTTCTACATTTCTGTCTGCTAGAGAAATGCTACATCAGTAATTTTCACAGTAAGGACCTGATAGTTCAATCAAATCTATGGGCATGTCCTGATGAGTACACACATGCAGCTTATGGCACCTCAAACTGCATGCAGCACAAGTGAACCCCTTTGCCACGGTGCAGATTTGCAGCAAAGTGCCAAAATTTGACACTGGGAGATCCCATGCCCCCCCAATCATAAAAAGCAGTACGGTGCACATGGAAGCAGCATGCACCACCAGAAATGGAGCCTGGCCAGACAGAGCAATGCTCTGGCTGCCGGCAGGCACCAAGTGGCCAGATCACCACTGCTGCTGCCTTGGGAGGCCCCCAGGAACCCAGATAAGGCTGATGGGGCCAGCACAGGTTCTGGCTCCAGCCTTCCCTACACCACTCAGGATGATTTGCCCCACACCAACCTCACGTTCAGGAGCACATGCAGCAGCAAAAAGTAGTGACACAAATTTGTGCCACTGCTATTTTTGCAATGGTAATCACACACTCCTGCATGTGGGGATGCGCCCTATGATTATGTGAAGAGGCTCACGGGTAGGCAAGGTTCTTTGGGTAGATGTGATATCTTTTATTAGACCAACTAAATAGTTGGAAAAATTGTTCTTTTCATGCTTTCAGGCACAAACACCCTTCTTCAGGAATAAAGAAAGTCTGCTGGTGAATTGTATGCTTTTCTGGGTAGAATAGAAGCCAACGTGCAAAATGTAGGTCTATGAAAATGCAAATGCATGGAAGTGAGGATCAGAGGAGGCTTACTGAATTTTGCCTGTACCTATTGCAGAATCTGGGCCTACAGTGTGCCAAGGATGAGAAAAGAGAAGTTGAGGGAGACAGGGTACTCAGTTGCAAGCTTTCTCATTTGGAATTCACTCCTGTTTGGCCAAGAATTTGGCCACCTTCAGGGAGTGTAAGTCACACCTCTTGGTTGAGGCTTTGTACTATGCTTCTCTCCAGAATTCAGTCCATTCTTTAATTGCCCCATTTCTGTCTTGTATATTTCTTGGCACGTAGAGATACCTGCTCTGTGTGTCTTGCTGCTCCTTGCAAACTAAGAGTTTTGTTACACGTTTATTCTGGGTGACTCCTGGAGCTCTCAACCCATGGATTGTCCTCAGGTTAACAACTTTAAATGGCTTAAAGTGCTCAGTATGTGGCTCAGAGTTACACCACTGACGGTCAGGATTATCTCTTGATCAGCATAACACAGCTCCGGTTCCATTACAGTATGGCCACTCCCTACAGATGTGCCACTCAAATTGAAGGTGTGATTGCAAGCTAGAGCTAAGCTGATCAATATTGTGCAGCTCACAACATAACATGTAACACGGCCCTAAGAATATTCTTATTTTATATGTGTTGTGTTTTCAGCACCAGCTCAGAGGCCTGAACTAGATCTCTGCTCTGGACAGCTATGAAAAATGAGCTGCACTAGTGCACTTTTATAGATTCACAGATTGTAAGGCCAGAAGGGACCTTGGAAGATCACTGGGTCCAACCCCCTGAACCAAGCAGGAAAGACAGCTGGGGGTCAGGTGACCCCAGCAAGGCAACTGTCTAGTCTCCTCTTGAAGATTTGCAGGGTAGGTGATTGCACCACCTCTGGAGGGAGCTTATTCCAGTCTGGACACCCTGACTATGAAGAAGCTTTTCCTAATGTTGAGCCTGAATCAATCTTCCAGGAGTTTGTGGCCATTACTCCTGGTTCTCCCCTCGGGTGCCCTGGTGAACAGTTGCTCATCGATCCCTTGATGTACTCCCCTAGTATAGCGATAAGCTGCTACCAGGTCCCCTCTCAGCCTCCTTTTCCTCAGGCAGAAGAATCACAAATCTCTCAGATTTTCCTCATATGGCTGGCCTTTTCAGACTGATCATACGAATGGCTCTTCTTTGGATTTTCTCAAGCTTGTCCACACCCTTGTTAAAATGTGGTGCCCAGAACTGGAAGCAGTGCTCCAGCTGTGGTCTCACCAGTGCTGAGTAGAGTGGAAGAATCACCTCCTTGGCTTTGCTGGAGATGCATCGATTGATGCAAGCCAGAGTAGTATTTGCCCTTCACACTGCTGGCTCATATTCATACTGTGGCCTATTATTACCCCCAGGTCCCTTTCATTCGTGGTACTAGTCAGTTTGGTGCCACCAAGCCTATAGGTGTGTTGAGGGTTGCTCGTCATAGGGTGAAGCACTTTACATTTCTTGACGTTGAATTTCATGAGGTTCCGATCCGCCCAACTTGCTAACCTGTCTAGGTCCTCCTGTATCTATGGCCTATCTTCAAGCATGACCACGCTTCCCCATAACTTGGTGTCTTCCACAAATTTGGCCAGTGCCCACATCCAAATCATTATTAGAGATGTCGAAAAGTACTGGACCGAGCACCGACCCCTGTGGGGCACCACTGCCCACTTATTGCCAGGGTGACACAGATCTGTTCACTATGACTCTCTGGGTCCTATCCTGCAGCCAGTTTCTCACCCACATGACTGTCTTGGAGTTAAGCCCAGAATCGTCCAATTTTCTTGTGAGGACATTGTGAGATACTAGATCAAAGGCCTTTTGGAAGTCTAGATATACAATGTCAACCTGCTCTCTCGTGTCCAGGTGGTGAGTTACCTGGTCATAGAAGGAGATGAGGTTGGTAAGGGAAGACCTGCCCCCAATTAAGCCATGCTGGCTATCATTCAGAATCTTACCTTCTGCAAGCTCATCACAGATAGACTCCTGGATGAACTTTTCTAGGATTTTCCTTAGTATGGAAGTTTGGCTGATTGGCCTGTAGTTGCCCAGGTCCTCCCTCCTGCCCCTCTCCTGGATGGGCACAACATTGGCCCTCTTCCAGTCCTCAGGGATTTCTCCAGAGTGCTACGAGTTGTGGAAGAGTTTCGCCAGGGGCTCTGAAATGACTTCGGCCAGCTCCTTCAACACTCTCAGATGAAGATCATCCAGTCCCGCTGACTTGTACACGTCTAATTTTTTAAATTGGTCAAACACCAATTCTACGGCAATAGTAGGAAGGCAATTATTCCTACTGTGCTCATCCTCTACTCTAACTTGCATTGGGTTCTAACAGCTCCATCTACACCAATGCCTAAAAACCCAGGGTAGTCAAGTCTTCAGATACTACAGTGTATAGTGCCAGATAAGTCCTTATAATAATATTTTCCTTACATACTGATCTCCTTATATGGTCATGGATAACATTTTAGTTGAAAAAATCACAAGACGCTACTGGATATTTCTAAGAAATGTTTGAATGTATATGTTGAAAATAAATTCCAACAAGTGGGAGAGTTTCTCATTTTGAAAAGTCAGCACATTTCTCAGTAGCAAATGTTGAGCTTTTTTGCATATTACTTGACTAGAGTTCAACACATGTGCATACAATATGAGATTAACTATTTAAACCCTGCATAAGCTCACTGTGAGAAATGTATGTTGACCAGGTAATGCTGTCAAGTTTTATGTAATGAGCCATCTCACCTTGACATGTTTTCCAGTTTGCTGAGAGCAGCATTTAGAGTAATCAGTGTACTGTTTGGTAATAAATAATATGACCTGCTAGCTTTGCTGCTTTTGTATCTACGACAAACAAGAGTTGAAGCTTGGTCAAAAAGGTCAAGAAGTGTCTCTTATAAAATATCCCTACACCAGTTTGTAGTAAATTTTAATTTCTCTCTTTCCTCTTACAAAGAAAATACAGTCATATTAACATCAGTCTAATTATGCCAATAGTGAACTGTCTTGCAGTCCACTACTCTGCTATTGCAGGCAATCAGGTCATATAATCATTTCATAAGTTCCCTCTTAAATCCTTTACTGCTCTTATTAGCAGGCTAGCCTGGTAAGAAATACATGTTCTGACAGAAAAAAATAGCTTTATCCTACATAAAATTTGAAGAGAACCTTTTCTTTTTCTTCTTCTTTAAGAAAACAAGACATTTACACATTTTAGACATTTTAAAAGTACATTCTAGATTTTGGTTAAAAATAATATTTTAATAATCTTCTTTGACACATCCAGCTTAGAAGCAGAAGTGTGAAGACACTTGTAATAATGAAAAAAAAAATAATATCACAATTGAAAACTGTTTTTCTACTTGACTTTCTTTCCTACTTCTGTGCCTGTATCAGTGCACTTTAGTTCTAGTTAAGTAATTATGTTTGACTAAATGTGCAGAACATTGTATTTTGAGACTGATTAATTCTTATGATCCCACTCAATTTTATTTTCCACATAGATGCCAATTTTGTGCATTACATATTGAATGTTGTCAGATTGTATTAAATACAGAAATATAGACTTTAGCTTCCTTATCTTCTACAACCTAAGTGGTTGGAGGCCCCTCATATTCTGCTCTCAGTCAGGTACTCAGGCTTCAAGGAAGTGTGTGATGTCAAAAGCTTCCCTGTGGGCCTTTAGGCAGTGAGTGTGGGACTCTGTTTCCCTTTGTTCCAATAAATGGAAAAATGTTAACTGTCCAAGTAGCATTTTTGGCTACCTAGTGCAGTGCTCTAACCACCATGCAACAAGTTGGGCATTACCCATGTCATTCTCTGGCACTTTTTTTTTAAGCTTATCTCTATGAACAGCCAAGAAGGAGATAAGTGGAGCCAAAAGGAAGTGGCAAGGCAGAGGAGGTTGTGCGGACCAACAAGATGCTTGCTGCTCCAGAAGAGAACATAGGTTCTAACCTGGAGATTTGGTCTCAGTGGGCACATCTACATGAGACTCTCACTGTTCATAGTTCATAGAGTTCATAGATTGTTGGGGGCTGGAAGGGACCTTGTAGTTCATCAGGTCCAGTTCTCCTGCACTAGGCAGGAAAAGACAACTGGGGTCAAGTGACCTCAGCGAGGTGACTGTCCAGTTTCCTTTTGAAGATTTCCAGGGTAGGTGACTGCACCACCACTGGAGGGAGCTTATTCCACAGTCTGGACACCCTGACAGTGAAGGAGTTTTTCCCGGAACTGAGGCTGAAGCGGCCTTCCAGGAGTTTGTATCAATTGCTCCTGGTCTTCCCCAGGGGTGCCCTGGTGAACAGCTGTTCACTGAGTCCTTGATGTACTCCCCTGATGTAGCACAGTAAGCCACTACCAAGTCCCGTCTCAGCCTTCTCTTCTGTAGGCTGAAAAGGCCCAAGTCCCTCAGCCTCTCCTCAAATGGCTTGTCTTGCAAGTCCATGATCATATAGGTGGCTCTTCTCTGGACCCTCTCAAGTTTTTCCACATCCTTGTTGAAGTGCAGCCTAATCTAGGCCTATTGTAGCCTAATTAGCTCCACAGTAAAGCATCAATGGTCTACATGTGCAGAGCTATTCATAGATTGTTAGGGGCTGGAAGAGACCTCACAGATCATTGGGTCCAGCCCCCTGGTTCTAGGCTAGAAGACAACTGGGGTCAAGTGACCCCAGCAAGGTGACTGTCCAGTCTCCTCTTGAAAACCGCCAGGGTAGATGACTGCACTACCTCTGGAGGAGTTTATTCCACAGTCTGGACACCCTGACTGTGAAGGAATTTTTCCTGGTAATAAGCCTGAAGTGGCCTTCCAGGAGTTTGTATCTATTGGCCCTGGTCTTCCCCAGGGGTGTCCTAGTGAACAGTTGTTCACCATGCTCCTGATGCACTCCTCTGATATAGCAGTAAGCTGCTATCAAGTCCCCTCTCAGCCTTCTCTTCTTTAGGCCCAGGTCCCTCAGCCTTTCCTCGTATGGCTTGCCTTGCAAATCCCTGATCATACAAGTGGTACTTTTCTGGACCTTCTCAAGTTTTTCCATGTCCTTATTGAAGTGCAGTAGCCAGAACTGGATGCAGTACTCTAACTGCGGTCTCACCAGAACTGAGTACAGAGGGAGTATTACTTCCTTAGTTTTACACGAGATGCATCCGTTAATACATGCCAGCATGTTATTTGCCCTGCTGGCCACCACCTCACACTGATGGCTCATATTCATGGTCAGTCATTAACCCTAGGTCCCTTTTGGCCATGGTGCAAGTCAAGCCACCACCACTGAGCTTGCATGTATGTTGAGGGCTGTTTGCCCCCAGATGAAGCACCTTACACTTGGAAGTGTTCAACTTCATCTGGTTCTGGTCTGCCCAACTCTCTAGCCTGTCCAGGTCCACCTGTATCTGCAACCTATCTTCTGGCATGACCACACTGCCCCATAACTTGGTGTCGTCCGTGAATTTGGCCAGCAAGCTTTTCACTTCCCCATCCAAATCATTGATAAAGATGCTGAAAAGCACCAGTCCATGCACAGACCCCTCAGGGACACCCAGGACAACACAGACCCATTCATGAGAACTCTCTGGGTCCTACCCTGTAGCCAGTTTCCCACCTACTAAACAGTTGAGCAGCTGAACCCACAATCTTCCAGTTTTCCCACAAGAATATCATGGGATACTAGATCAAAAGCTTTTTGGAAGCCTGGGTATATAACGTCTACCTCATCTCCTATGTCCAAGTGGCAAGAGACCTGGTCATAGAAGGAGATGAGGTTGGTAAGACAAGCCCTGCCCATGACAAAGCCATGCTGGCTGGCATCCAGAATCTTACCTTCTGCAAGAGTATCGCACATAAATTCCTTAATGAGCTTTTCCAGGATTTTCCCTGGGATAGAGGTTAGGCTGATTGGCCTATAGTTGCCGAGGTCCTCCCTCTACCCCTTCTTGAAGATAGGCACAATGTTGGCCCTCTTCCAATCCTCAGGGATTTCCCCCGTGCACTACAAATTCTGAAAGAGCTTTGTCAGGGGTTCTGAGATTACCTCAACCAGCTCCTTCTGCACTCTTGGATGGAGTGCATCTGGTCCCGCTGACTTATAAATATCTAGCTTTTCTAGTTGGTATTGTATCCACTCAGCATCCACAGTGGGGAATGCCCCCTATCAGCCTTATCTCACTTTTCTTTCTCCTTGGTCCAGCGAAATACCGAAGCTAAGTGGGCATTCAGGAGTTTATTTTTTTTCTGGAATGTCAGTTACCAGCTGTCCCAAGGCATTAAGCAGGGGTCCCACACTTCCATATGTTTTCCTTCTACTGCCTACCTACCTAAAGAAGAACTTCTTACTGTCCTTGACTCCTGTGGCTAACCTGAACTCAGTTGCTGCCATGGCTTTCCCAATCATTTCCCTACCAGTGCTGGCCACTAATATATAGTCCTCCTTGAGGACTGTCCCTCACTTCCACTCTGCATACATGTCTTTTTTTCTTTCTTAAGAGGAGCACAATGTCCCCATTAAGTCAGGAGGGCTTGCCAGCCCTTCTGCTATCTTTCTTCTTTGCAGGAATGGTTTTCTTTTGTGCTTTGAGGATTGTATCCTTGAGCAACGACCAATCTTCATGCACCCCATTCACCTTCCCGTCCTGGTTGCACATTGCCTCCTATATCAATGCTCTGAGCCTGTCGAAGTCTGCATTTTTGAAGTTCAATCCTCCTGGTTGATTTGTCGACCTTGTGGCAGACAGTGACCCTGATAATTTCATGGTCACTGTCACCCAGGTTACCCTCAATGTTCAAGCCACGCACCAGATCATCTCCCTTGGCCAAGACCAAGTCTAGGAGAGCAATACGTCTGGTTGGACCTTGCACTTCCTGGGTCAGAAAGAGCTCCTCAATCACAGTCAGGAATCTGCATGAATGATCTGACCTAGGCAAGTGTTCCTCCTAATCTATGTCCAGGTAATTGAAGTCACCCATGATAACCACGTCCCTTGCACACACGGCCTCGGTCAGTTCTCAAGAGAACTCCAAATCCAGCTCCTTCCCTTGGTTCAGTGGCTTGTAGTAAAATGCCCACAGTTGGGTTTCTCTCACCTCCCTTCCCTCCCCCCCTGCCCCCACTGTAGCTTGACCCAGAGGGTTTCAAGCTGCTTATCTTTGGAGCCAATGTCAGCCTCCAGAGAGGTGTACTGCTCTCTTACATAGAGAACTACCCCTCCGCCTTTTATCCCTACTCGGTCCCTTCTGTGCAGGGTGTATCCCACTACGGCTGCACTCCAATCATGCAAGGAGCCCCACCAGTCTCCACGATCCCTACCAGGTCATAGAGAGCAAGAGAGCTAGCTCCTCCTGCTTGCTCCCTATGCTGCTGGTATTGGTGTACAGGCAGCTGAGGCCCCCAACTGACACCCTCGATTTCCTGAGACACTGTGGAAGAACTGTTTGGTTGGCCTTTTCAAACACAGTTGTGTTACTGTCCTCCAGAAGGGAGCTTTCCTGTGTGCCAGGCCCTGGGCATGCTGCACTTGAAGTTTCCCCGTCCCCCAGCAAAGTCAGTTTAAAGCCCTGTCCAGTAGATCAACCAACCTAGCTGAGAACAGAACCTTACCTCTCCGTGTGAGGTGAATTCCACCTCGTCCTAAGAGTCGTCTCTCTCTGAAGTGTGCGCTGTGATCGAAGAAACTGAACCCCTCGCAGTAACACCACTGTCTGAGGCATCTGTTAACCTCTTCCATGCAGCCTTCCCCCTGGATCTGTGGCCCACAACAGGGAACACAGAAGAGAAAACTACTTGAGCCCCTAGTCCCTTGAGCCCAGCCCCCAGAGCCTTGTAGTCACTCAAGATCTAGTCAGGGTTACCCCTGGCTGTGTCATTCATGCCCACATGGACAAGGAGCATGAGGTAATAGTCGAAGGGACGGACAAGCCTGGGAATCCTCTCTGCAATGTTTTGGATGTGGGTCCCAGGGAGACAGCAGACCTCTTAGGCTAAGGGGTCTGGACAGCAGATAGGACCCTCCGTACCTCTCAGGAAAGAGTTCCCCACCACCACCACCCAGCATCTCCTCCTAGGGGCGGGAATACTTACCTCCTGAATACTTACTTCCTCCTCCAGCATCTCTGTCAGAGTCTCCTCATGCATCAGCTAGAATAAACTAATTAACTCTGCTGTAGGTTAGTAGTGCCAGATACAAGTACCATCCTATGGCAGACAAGGTTCTTTGGGTAAATCTGATATCTTTCATTACACCAACTCAAGCAATTACGAAAAAGTCTTATTTGCAAGATTTCAGGCACAAACACCCTTCATCAGGCTAAGGAAGCATCTGTAGTTGGTGTGTGTGCTCTTTCTGAATGAAATGAATAGTATAGAAGCCAGAGGCTGGTATGCATGCAAGAAAGCCACTCAGTGACAATGTAAATTAGGGAGTCAGTGGGTGAGAGAGAATTTGGGGGGACTGCGCGGGGGGAGGGGAATGAATGTAGCTTCCAAAAAGATGAAGAGGTACCTGGGAACTCAGGTGTTGGGCAGGTTATAATGTGTCATAAATCCAATGTCTATATTTAGTCCATGATTTTTTGTATCTGGTAGGCTGATGAAGTGAAGATCATAGGTTTGTCTGTGAAAGGTGTTTTGTAAATTCCCTTTGAGGATTAGAACTGAGATATTGGAGAGAGAGTGGTTTTCCTGTAAGCAATGTGCTCCCACATGCAATGGGGTATTCTTGTCTTTAATAGATTTCAAGTGTGTGTTCATTCTGGTACGCAGTTGTTGTTGGTCCTTATACCAACACAGCTACAACCTATTCCCCTGATCCTATGGCAGAGTTATTTCCTCTGCTACAATGCACATGTAGATGCTGATGGGGCTGGCTGGGGCACAGGAGTGCACAGTCCGCCTGCAAGCTAGCCCCTCACTGAAGTACCCTCTTGCCCCAGCCAGCTCCTCTGCAGCATGTTGAGGCAGGCTGACCCCCAAGGCTCTCTGCCAGGCAGTGCTGCTCCACCCTGGCTCAACCTGCTGCACTATGGAGTTTTTTTCATTGCATTAATATTCACATGTAGATGTACCCAGTGAGTCAGAAATATCTCCACTGTACTGCGCTCTATCCATTTTTTGTTTCCAATGACTAGTAAATGTAAGGGATGGTGGCTCAACTTCAAGGTGGTCCAGAGACCGGTCTGCATAATATCTGAATTTAGTTGTGGTAGTTAGTGCTACACTAAGTCAGAGAGAACAAGATTCAAATCCCATCTGGCTAAGAGGGACTTAGAACAACATGGGTCTCTGTCTTGTCAGATAAGTGTCCTAGCCACTCTGTTATTGAGGCTAAAGTGTGGGAGGGCTCTCTTCTTCCATTTCATTTCAGGGACTCGTGCTCAGCCTATGTAGTTGACTGAGCACACAAGATTATGCATCTAGGAAATAAAATTGATACCTGCATCAAAAATGCTGCTTAGATGACCAAAGAGAAATAGAATTTCACCCTGAGTGCTTAGTCTGAGATCTGTGAATCACGTGTTGCAGGTGACTAACTCTCTTCATTGACTACAGAGAGATTTGTTTCTAGTATCTGCTGTACCTAAGGAGATATCTGTGGCTAAGCACAGAAAGTCAAAAAGCCTAGGGCTGAATCAATTCAGTCTTTGCAGGTTAGTCTAAAGTGCAGAGATTAAATGGAAACAGAAGTGAACAGACATTTACCTTTAATTTAGGTAATGCAGCCACATGCCTGCAGTGGCTCAGGCCAGAAGTTGGGGAGAGCTAGAGCACAGCTATCTGGCACATAGCCACCATGGGCTATGTGTTCGCTTCTGCTTCCTGCTGCCCCCAAGGTCTCTGGGATTTGCAGTCCAAAAAAATTACAGCAGCAAGACATGCTGCTGCATGTCTGCAGCATTGCTTATCAATTCCCTTTCCTGCTTCCAGGTACTTCTGGAATTTGTAATCCACAGTCACAGTCAGCAATAAGTTTGAGTGGGGGAAATGAGTGTTTAACCCCCCTCCCTGGCCCTGGACCCTAGCCCCAGGTCTCCCTGGGGGGGGGCAGTCTCCCCTCCCCCAACTACAGACTGAGCTGCTTCCCCTTCCTCCCCGCTTGTCAGCCAGCCATCACTGCTCAAGCTAGGAAGCAGAGAGGCAGGTCAGCCCTGCTCTCTGGAGAAGCTAGTACAGCACAGCCCAAGGCTGCAGAGCATGCTGGGATGCTGGGAGACTGATTTAATTTGAACCAGGAAGGGGTCAGGGACAAAAGTTTCATAAACCAGTTTGACCCAAATCAGTTAAGTTTGATACTACATTTAACCAAGTTTTTCTTAAACCAGTTTTAGCCATTCTGAAACTGGTTTATGTGCACTGAGCTTCTGTTCTATTACAGGTTTAAACTAGTTTCTGGTCACTTAAACTGGTTTGTGTGCAACTTCTGTCCCTAGCCTATGAGACCAGTCTGAATCTGGTCCTAAATTAATGAATGTGATGGATATAAAAGAAGACTTTTCCTTTTTCTAATGCTTTGTTTTCTACATTAAAGTGGTTCACAGCAGATGTGTGTATCTGTAAAGCAATCTGTTGAACTTTTAGTGAAGTTTAAGGCACAATTTGGTAATCCAGTCAGCCCCCAAACTTGGGCCATAACATTTTCTCCAGTAATTCTGGAAAAAAGCCCAATAAATCACAGATGAACTTACCAGTGTTCGTTAGTTACCATATAGGAACAAACATTAGGTAATAATAGAGGTGACTAAGGCTAAATGTTTAGGAGTCTACCAAACTTTGTCCATCTGGTATCTTATACACAAAAGGTGAAATTCTCCATTAACGTTCATGGAGTTAAGATTTCATAAAGCAGCTCTGACTCTATAATTAGAGAGACTGAATGAAACCAAGATAATGCTACCATACGGTTACAGATATGTCTACTGTCACAATCTAGATCCCAAGGATTTGACTGTGATTCTTATGCATAAAAAGAATACCAAGTGACTTTCCCACATATTTTGAGTGTTAGCTCTATTCTTCCTGATGTAAGAGAAGAACATTTTTAAAAAGTAGAAAATACTCACTGTCCTCTACCTCTACAAAAGGCAGATCCCAACTTCAGGTCAGTTTGTAAGAACAACTAGATTCCCTTCCCCCACAATGAAATCTGTTGGCGGTTTATCTGACAGGAGGCTGCAACATCTTTCTGTCCTAGGTCATGTAGGAGGAGACAGTTGGGGGGAGGGTGGTGAGGGGGTCAAAAATCATCCAAAATGGTCACTGTGGGATATCCTCATGAGTTCTTTTATATGCCCTGTGTCAGGGTGATCTTTTTTTCTTGTCTGGGTCACCGTGCTCTGCTGAATTGATCCCTAAAATGTTTGCTCTGAATAATTTCTGCCCTCTTCGTTTGTTCCAGGAATTACACAACTTGCAATTCTTTAAAAAATATATATATATTCAGCAACCGCTTCTAGCAAAAAAATATATTTTATCTCTTCACTGACTCAGTAAGTTAAGCTAATATGAGATAACCCGAGAGTCGTGTCGTATTAAGAGTATACACACAGCAACATGAAGGTATGACTGCAGCAAGGATATGCATGCTTATGGAATATTCTTTTAAACCAGCTGACACATAAATAGCAGGCAAGTCATGGAAGTAGAAGTCAATGCAGCCTATATATCCAGCTGGGCATCTGGATATGAACACAGATAACTGACTTGCACTGAAGTACATGCTGTCATCTCTTTACTGCTATTGTTACCCATGCTAGCTAGTATAAAGACTACACTTGTTGCAGTCCTACTTTAAATTACAATGTGTGCGTACCCAAGAGATAGGACGCTGTAAATTACCACTAAGGAACTGTACTCAAGGGGCAGCTTTTCACTGAAATCCAAGAGTCAGAGCCGACCCAATTCTATTTTTTCATTGAAACTTTTATTTTCCCCCTGAAATGAAAAATGCTGCTTCAAAAAAGAAATGCTTGTTTAAAGATATGTTTTGGCTTCCTAAGCAAAAAAGAATAAAAACTGTTAAAAAGGTTGGCATAATGCTTTGTCTTTTTTGACCGATTTGGTTTTAAAAAATTGAAAATAAAAAAATATGCTGACTAAAACAAACTCAAACCCCCAACTTAAAAAAAAAACATTCAAAACTTTAAATGTTTTAAGGACTTTTTTGGGAGGGCAAGAGTGAGAGAATAGAGGAAAAGGTGCATAAGTGTTCTGGAGAAAAAACAACAAAACAGTTTCTAGAGGTTTAGTGGGGAAAAAAAGTTTTAAATTTCCCATTAGAACTATTGGTAATTGTTATATTCTTCCTAGCGCCATAAGTTGTGGAAGTAGGGGCTGTATCCAGAACTGTCTTGGTCAACTTCACTCCACTAAATTTCAGAAAAATTTTGTGCCTGATGATTTATTTAGCAATGCTGCCCAGGTATTTGCTGTTCCTACATGGAAGCTACCATGGACCTTATTCAAGGAAAACACACAGTCATATAAGTATTTTGTTTATATAATGTGTCATGTTTCTAGGGAAAAACAATTAGGATTCACGGTAGAGGTGATATCATTTATTAGACCAACTAGATTTTTGCAAAAAAAAAAAAAGGCTTTAATTGCAAGCTTTCAGGCACAAACACCCTCCATCAGGCATTGGAGAAAAGATTGTGAAAGTTCTCCTGGGTAGAAATAAAAGTTAATATTTCATAGGAAAGTTGAAGGTAAAATCTCCTGTTTGGAAAAGTTCATTTTAGATACAGATTTTCTCTGAGCCTAGTCTGAATATAAAATGAACTTTTTTCCAAACAGGAGATTTTACTACCTTCAACTCTCCTATGAAATATGAACTTTTATTTCTACCCAGGATAACTTTTACAATCTTTTCATAGATTATAAAGCCGGAAGGGAACCTTGGAAGATCATTGGGTCCAGCCCCCTGCACCAAGCAGGAAAGATAACTAGAGGGAAGGTGACCCCAGCAAGGTGACTGTCTAGTCTCCTCATGAAAATTTCCAGGGTAGGTGATTGCACCAGCTCTGGAGGGAACTTATCCACAGTCTGGATACCCTGACTGCGAAGAAGTGGGTAGGTGTGTTGGGGGTTGCCCATCCTGAGATGGAGCACTTTACATTTCTTGATGTTGAATCTCATCAGATTCCAATCTGCCCACCTTGCCAGCCTGTCTAGGTCTGCCTGTATCTGTAACCTATCTTCAAGCGTAACCATGCCTCCCCATAACTTAGTGTCATCTGTGAACTTGGCCAGTGAACTCTTCACCCCCATATCCAAATTGTTACTAAAGATGTTGAAAAGTACTGCGGGACCCCTGCGGGACACTGCTGCCCACTTCTCACCAGAATGACAGATCCATTTACTATGACACTCTGGTTCCTATCCCGTAGCCAGTTTCTCACTTACCAACTCGGAGTTAAGCCCAGAATCGTCCAATTTTCTTGTGAGGACATTGTGGGATACTAGATCAAAGGCCTTTTGGAAGTCTAGGTATACAATGTCAACCTGCTCTCTCATGTCCAGGTGGCGAGTTACCTGGTCATAGAAAGAGATGAGGTTGGTAAAGCAAGACCTGCCCCCGATGAAGCCATGCTGGCTGTCATTCAGAATCTTACCTTCTACAAAATTATCACAGATAGACTCCTGGATGAACTTTTCTATGATTTTCCCTAGGATTGGAATTAGGTTAATTGGCCTATAGTTACCCAGGTCCTCCCTCCTGCCCTTCTTGTGGATGGGCACAACACTGGCCCTCTTTCAGTCCTCAGGGACTTCTCCAGAGTGCCACAAGTTGTGGAAGAGTTTTGCCAGGGGCTCCGCAATGACTTTGGCCATCTCCTTCAGCACTCTCAGATGAAGATCTTCTGGTCCCGCTGACTTGTTTATATCTAATTTTTTAAAATGGTCATACACCAATTCTAAGGCCATAGTAGGAACGTGAATATCTGATGAAGGGTGTTTGTGCTCAAAAGCTTGCTATTACATTTTTTTTTTGCAAAAATCTAGATGGTCTAATAAAAGATATCACTTCTACCATGAGTCCTAATTGTTTATATAATGACGCTTAAAAAATACTTCTAAGTGTAGGCCAAGTTAAAGAACAGATATAATTTCTATTATTAGTCACTTAGACCAAATATGTTTTCCTGCTTGTGAGTTCTAAATAAGAATTAATGTTGAAAGTCTCTTTTGCAACATATATATGAACAACCGTAACCTAAATCTTTCCTCCTTCAGGCAGCAATATATTATCATCGTGGAATTCCAATAGCTATAACACTATGATATCATCATGGTCTCCAGGAAGTGGTTCCTTGTTGATAAAAATCTTTTTATTGCTATTACCATTTGCACTAAAACATTCCTGATCACTACACTACACTATTCATGTGCATTTATATATATTTTCATCATATATTCATGGTCAAGAATGTTTTAGTGCAATGATAATATCAATATAATATATTATATAATATGTCAGTATAATATAAATGTGTGTACATGTGTGTATACAGACATATACATATGAGGGTGTTTCAGAAAATAACAATTTCAGAATGAAACCATTTTGCGTGCAATGGGTGGAAAATTATACAACATCTGAGAACACTGATGTCGGCATTGTCAAACATACCCATTTGGTCCTGACTGTGCAGGGAAGTGATGTAGTACAGTAAGTGATCATTTCATACAAAATAGTTTTAGTTTGAAACTGCTGTTATTTTCTAAAATGCCACCATGTATATGCATAAACACACATATATATATATACACACATATATACATATACACATACACCTTATTGTGTGTGTGTGTGTGTATATATATATATATATATACACACACACACACACATACACACACTACATGCACACACACAATGGCATGTGCACTTACTATTTTATAATAAGTAATTATATATATAGTTTTTAGCTATAATTAGACACCTTGTGAATGCTAAATTAGGGATACAATTGGGATCAGATTTACTAGTAGCAGATATTCTCTGAAATAAGTTCATCTTTTGAGTGTTCATCCCTTATGAATGGTGGTAACTGAGAACAAGCCTAGGAAGCTTTCTTTCATTCTGAATCAGAAACTATTATAGAATCAGCCATGTATGAGATAATAGAGAAGTATCAAAACAAACAAAAAAAATAGTCCCTCTTTATTCTTTATCCAGCTCAAAGCCATAGGGGTTACATCTGGGAGGTACACATTTTACATTCTGTCCTAAATTCTGTTTATTACCCCAGGCCCAAAATATGGAAGAGATTTGATATTCACGATCTCTAACAGCAGAAACACTTCTCTAACATTTAAGAAAAACTTCAAATTATAAGTGTATATTTTTATAATTGTTTTTGGAAAAAAATAAAATATATTTACCTGGTTATTTGATTTTTATTCCTCTACAGGAGATGGCGCAACTTCACACATGGTAATTGAGTCTGTTTGTTCAGATGGACTGAGGCCAAATCTCAAGAGCAATTTAATGCCTGATAGCTAAAATAATGACCTCAGGAAATTGTCTTAGCAAACAACATATCAGCTTGAGAGGTAAGGGCGAATTGATAATTTTCAAGAAAAGAAATTTAAAGGAGTATACCTTTTGTAGATAGGCTTCACAAACAAGTCCACAAAATGTAGGTTAAAGGGTAATGACAGTAGTCTGTGCTAATGCTCTCACATGAGATCTTCTCAGGATCAAGATAGCAAAAGGAATACTAACATCAGGGGTGATTCATTGAAGATAAAATTAGAGACCTGATTCAGTGACATTACCAGCTAAATGAAGATACGAAAAACATGTAATAGCTTACTGAACTGGGGAGGATACTGCCTTAACTAAGCATATGTACCGTAACCAGTCTCAACAGTACTGTCTTTGATTCTGTCACCCTTTCACCTGTTCATACCTTGTTCCATGAATAATAACAGTATTTAGTATAGGAAAAGATCAATTGTGAATAAGGCCAGGAGGAGGGAGACCTTCGATTACTGTGCTAACAAGGATTTTTTGTGTGTTGCCTAAGCTAAATAATTGCATCTATTCTAGAAAAGTAACATTCTGCTTGTTTTCCTTTGTAATAAATATATCTAAATAATGTTGATATATCTTAATCTCATCATAACCCAGGGTAAAGGAACTAGGGATAGACAAAAAATGAACAGTGGATAAACAGCGTGTCTGCTGAAAGCTATCATTCAGAGCAAATACTACTCAATGGCCAGGAACACACAAACTACTTCCTATGGATTACACCACAATACCTTGTTATCACATCAATTATTATGCACCCTCTCTTCTTTCGCAAAACATTAGGTAAGGCTTTTGACTTGCAATTAATCATTATGCCTCACAATCTTGCTTGGTTTTTTTAATCTATCATCCTTAAACTTCTGCTTTATATATTGCTCTGCACCTATTTAGTTTATTTCATTTATTTATTCATTTATTTATTGTTGTCCACCTCTTAGGAGAGCAGTCTGGACTCCAGATCCCTCAGTGCTATCTAGAAAAGTTCTTTAATGCCACCAGCATGCAAGTAATGAATTTAAAAGACACAGGAACTAATCCATAAATCGGAAAAATTAAAATCCCAGTCCTATCCCTTTTACTTGTGCAAGTACTGTATTCTTACAAGCAGTTCCACTGAAGTCAGTTTTCTTGGCAGTGGATCTTCAGCTGACCATATACACATCTCTAATGTGTATACATACACTAGTGCTAAGAGGTTAGCTAAGGAGTGTTGGTCATAGCAACAGAGGAGATTTGCCCTGGTAGGTGTTAATGAAAACTGGTGGGAACAATTATGTACCTGGCATGTTAGGACTGACTGAGTAGACAATAGCCGAGGGACTGACATTCTGTGTCAAAAATGGTATTGCCTGCTTCCACTTTACTGAAACCTCTGAAGCAAATGATGAGGAATGGCTATGGATGAATGTTCAAACAGATACAGTGCAAAATAGAGTATTAGGCTTTGCTTTAGCCCAATGAATTGCTGGATGACTGGGCAAAAACAGTGCTAAAAATTACCCCAGTTGGTGCCTGGAGCTATTGTAGTTATTTTTCTCTCAGTACCTGAATCATTTGCTCCTACTCAGGCATCTTTGTGTGGTACTGTATCATGTTGCATAGATCTATCATGATAACTATAGCTGGAGGCCTCATACAGTTCATACCCCAACATGGGAAAATGTGTTGGACCTCTTCTTTACAGGTAAAATTGACATGTCACAGAGCTAAACATTAGTGATTGCATAGGAACAACTGATTGTGTCTCAACTGCATTTGTTTCGTGCAAATAACTTAAACTTCAAACCAGTATGTGATGCTTAAAAGGAACCTGCATATCCACGTGTAGCTGTGACATAGCTGTTATATATAGAAAACAAATGGGGAAAAGGGACCTGGATACTAAGGATCATAAATTAAAGAGGAAGCAAAAGGATACATAGAGAAATCCATGTGTAATAGATCTAAGGACACTAAAAGGAGTTTTTATGTGTATCAGGGGGAAAAAAAAAAGAATGCTAACAAAGGTATTGGTTCCATTCCATTCCTAAATGGCGACTCTGGAATTGTCAATAATAATGTGGAAAAAGCAGAAGTAAATAGGGAGTCCATATTTTTCTTCTGTATGTGGAAAAAGATGTGATATTCATATCACATCACGATGATAAAGAACTATTTGAGCTCTGAGACTAACTAAGGAGGATGTTAAATGGCAACTATTAAAGCTGACCAGTTCTGAATCAACAGATCTGGCTAACCAACATCCACAAATGGGATAATTGAAGTAACTATAGCCCTGTCAGCCAGTCATAGGCAAAATAAAGGAGCATCTGGTAAGGGATACAATAAAAAATGTAAAGGGAGAGAAAAATTATTAATACTGATCAATATAGGTCTATGGAAACTAGGGCTTTTTAAATTAGTATGAAAGTTTTTGGATGAGATTATAAGTTTCATTGAAAACAATTAATATTTATGATAAACTAAGGGCATAGGGGCAGAGTGGTACAACATTTAATGACAGTAGAGGTGTGTTTTCAAACCCTGAAAAAAGAAATGGGGTGATAGAGGGAAATAGCTGAGCATCTGCGGCCCTTTGCACAGGAAACTGGTGACCTGTTTTCCAGGTTCCCCTTGCCCAGATGGGAGCTTGAACCTGCAGCATTCCTTTTGAAGCTAAGCCACTGTCCCATGAATTTAAGAGTCATTGCAAAACTGGACCCTGGCAATTACAGGCCAGTCAGTCTTACCTTGGTCCTTGGGAAGACCTTTGAGAAAATTATCAAGGAGCACATCTGCAAGGGCCCACCAGGGGAGTTAATGCTCAGGGGCAACCAACATGGGTTCATTGAGGGCAGATCCTGCCTGACTAACCTGCTTTCCTTTTATGATCAGGTCACAAAGTCCCTGGACGAGGGCCTGGAGGTGGATGCAGTCTTCCTGGACTTTAAGAAGGCCTTTGACACTGTTTCTCACCACGTTCTCTTAAAAAAAACTAGGTGACTGCAGCATTGATGCCTACACAGTCAGATGAGTGGCAAATTGGTTAGATGGTCACACCCAGAGAGGGGTGGTAGATGGGTTGTTTTCGACCTGGAGGGATGTGGGCAGTGGAGTCCCCCAGGGCTCGGGCCTGGGGCCTGTACTGGTCAACATCTTTAATAGCGATCTGGATGTGGGTGTGGAAACAATGCTGTCCAAATTCGCTGATGACACCAAGATGTGGGGCAAGGTGGACACACTGGAGGGGAGGGACAAAATCCAGCTAGATCTAGACAGGTTACTGAGGTGGGCGGATGAGAATAAGATGGAATTCAACATGGACAAGTGCAAGGTATTGCATCTAGGGAGAAGGAACCAGCAACACACCTATAGGCTGGGGAACACCCTTCTTGTCAACACAGTGGCTAAAAGGGATCTTGGAATCATTGTTGACTCCAGGATGGACATGAGCTGCCAATGCAAGGAAGTAGTCAGTAAGGCTAATCGCACCTTGTCATGCATCTACACATGCATCACAAGCAGGTCCGGGGAGGCGATCCTTCTCCTCTACGCGGCGTTGCTCAGGCCGCAGTTGGATGACTGTGGCCAGTTCTGGGCGCCACACTTCAAGAGGGATATGACTAGCATTGAGAGGGTCCAGAGGAGGGCCACTCGCATGGTCAAGGGACAGCAAGTCAGGCCCTATGAAGAGAGGCTAAAGGGCCTGAATCTATTTCCACAAGAGAAGGCTGGGAGGGGAAGACCAGCAGAAATTGGGTGAGGCTCTGTTCCCCCGGGCACCACCCAGGGTTACTAGGAATAACAGCCACAAATTGTTAGCAAGAAGGTTCAGGCTGGGCATCAGGAGACATTACTTTACGGTTAGGGCTGCCAGGCTCTGGAATAGACTCCCAAGGGAGGTGGTGCTCTCTCCTACCTTGGGGGTTTTCAAGACGAGGCTGGATAGATATTTGGCTGGGGGGTTATAACCCCAGCACTCGTTCCTGCCTGGGGCAGGGGGTCAGACCTGATGATCTATTTAAGTCCCTTCTGACCCTAAGCACTATGAAACTATGAAACTATGGTGGAAGGCAGTGCAATGGAGAAGTGTCTGCCCAGAGGGAGCAAACTGGAACCCCAGACCTGCCCTCTTCTAGAGTAGCAGCCACATCACTAGGCATGTCTATACATGTAATTAATGTATATGAATAACCTCCAGAGCTTATTGCTCCAGATTTTATTTGTGCACAGCATACGAAGCCCAGTTGTAACAACCCAGGCTGTGGATCCAGTGGCTCAACCTACCAGGCCAGGGTTTCTCCAAGCAGGTTCTATGTACAGTGTGTGGGGCTGGCTAAAGCATGAGGGTGCTTCAGTGTGGAGGCTGCACCCTCATGCCCCAACCAGCCCCTCTACCTTCCTTCCCCCTACTGTACATGGAGCCTGGTTGGAGCAGCCCTAGGCTTGCAGGGGACTTGGGGCTGCTCCGCAGCAGCCTCCAGAGCAGCCTGCCAACCCAGGGCTGCTCCAACCTGACTCACCGTGCTACAGAGGGGCTGGCTGGGGCATGAGGGTGCTCCAGTGTGGGGCTAGCCAGCAGGTAGTCCCTGTGCTGAAATACGCTCATGCCCCTGCCAACCCCATCACCATCTATATGTGCACTGCAGTGCAAGAAACAATGCTGCCAGTGGGTACTACTTGCAGCAGCATTATTAGTCTGCTGCAACCTAATAGGGCTGCACGTGTAGATGGTGATGTTTTACAGTGGAGCTAATAAGTCGGCTCTGCAGTAAATGTCTCATGTAGACGTGCCCACTGAGACTATGGCTTGCCCTCTTCCTCCTGGTTCTGTATACTTTCCCCCTCTTGACTACCCAGTTTCAAAAAGAGCACTAACAGGTGGCCTGGACATTATGGTGTGGTGATTACAATGCTATGCTGGTAAGTCAGAGCCATGCAGGTTCAGTGCTCTCCTAGGCAAGAAAGACCTAGACCCTGAGTGTCTGGCTTCCTGGGCAAGTGCCTGAGCAGCTACATTTTGGGGCACATTTATGTGCCTGGCCAGTATATAGCATGTTGTCTACATACACACACTTATACATCTTCACTGCAGGGGTAATAGAATAGCTACCTGCACAAAGTTGTCATTTAGATGCATAACAGGGGGCGCATCTACATGAGATGCTTACTGTGCATTAGCCTAAAAACACTGTCGCATAGTGGTTATTAACTGTGCTAACAGCCTCCTGCACAGTGTTATTAGGCTAATGCGCAGTAAGCCTCACATAAAACATGTGCTGGCGCTACTGCACAGTAGCTGTAGTTACTGCGCATTCAGTTAGTACTTCTTATTAGAGGTACTAAACTAAATGCTCAGTAATTAAGGTGCGTTAATGAACGTATAGACGTGCCCAGGAAATACAATTCTACCCTTAGTTAAATGATTTGGAACAGGCCCTAAGGGGAGATTGGATCACAATCTTCACTGTCCACTCTGAGCTATTTAGCAGTGCAGCTTGACTGAGACCATAATGCTTTAGAGCCTGATCATTGCTTAGCAACTGACTTTGCGTGCCACGCTGAGAGCAGCTAAAGAAGAAATTACGTCCTAATGATGAAGTAATCTGCTGCTGACCCTCCCGAGTGCTTTGGAGGAGGAGCCAAGATTGCATCCATTACTCATCCATGTCCCTCTACTTCCTTCCCACTTGTGTGGGGGAGGAGACAAGAGCATGACAGCCCTGATTTTTCACCCTGCACCTGTGTTGGCCAGGCAGGGAGTATGCATCTAAGATTAAAGCATGCACGTGAGGAGGAACATATCTTATGTCTAATAGCAGTAGGCCATAATTACTCCCTTCAATGAGCTAGTCAGCATGTAGGCAAACCACTGAACTCTACGTAGAACTGGAACTATTCCCCATGCCATCAGCCATATACTGCTAGCAGCTAGCAGAAATTCTTCGTTGGCGTAAATGATAGGCACCCGCATTGTCCATTGCGTTTCAAATTCTTTGGGGTGAGGAGACACTACTAGTTTGATGTCCCATAACTACTCTCAGTATTAGTAATATCTGAAATAGCAGGTTGGTGCTGTTTCTCATTCCCATTACAGCCGTTTTTCTTGGAAGTGCATGACAATCAGTTTCTCTCCTTTTAACTATCTTTGTCAGGAACATGTAATAAAAAACCTGTTATCTAGTATAATAGGGCAGTCACACATCTGGGTTTCTGCTGCTTCACTTCTCATTTTCTAATTCCTTCTACATCTGGTTTCTCTGCTCTCTGCAGTCCAACTGTCCAATGAGGAATGGACTGAGAGAGTGCTCATGGTTCCTAGTCAGTACTGTAATAATAAGAGGACTCCAGACATGGTATTTTTGGATACATACACATGCCAAAGTTTACAAGGTTACAGTCTTTTTTCTGGATTCTGTTTAACATAGTGGTCTGGAGGTGATGGAAGGGGGAAATCAGTAGATTCAAGCACAGCTTTTTAAGTAATTCAGCCAAAATGACTTCTTATTAGAATGCATACCTATTTTTCCAGTTTTCGGACACCTGCAGGCTTTGTGCAGGGTATAAGACGATGCCTTATCTTTGGTGCTGAGTCTACCACTATTTATCAGTTTCTTGTATGTGGGTTAAAACTGGTGTCGAGTGAACCAGCCTGAGGCTGAAACTAGTGTCTGCCTGTACCTCCTGTTTTTTCCAAGCCCTTATCAGAGAAGTTATAAAGGAGCTCTTTTATCTGCACCCCCCTGGATTATAAAGAAGCAGCAAGAAGTGCCCTGCTTTTATTACCAAGATCCCAGATATCTGGACTTCGCACACCACCAATCTCAGTAACCTTTGCACAACATAATAAATCTGTTTGCTGCGTGGCAGTGAGCTCACTGGCTTAGTAAGAGAAAAGCAAAGACCATTTTCATGTTAGTCATGCAAAATTTTTCTCTTCTGGGGAAAGAAACAACCATCTCATAGCTGTTTCGTGCTCTGACTAGTTTCATATCAGAAGCCTTATTAATTGAAGAAAATATTCACACTAAGTAGCATAACTAAGAGGGGGTGACCAGGGCACCAGGCCCAACTGACAGCTTGGGGATGGGGATGAAAAATAACAACCCCACAGACAAATGATCTACAGCTGCTGCCCCATGCACCACTGCCACCCAGTGCACAGAAGACCCCAGGTATATCTCTGTCCACACCCCTAGTATCTATTTTGTCCTCAGGTGTCTCCTGCATATTAAGGAGTCTTGATTTTCTCTATATACAATTATATATCCATTCTACAAAGATGTAGCAATCAGCAGTTATTCCCGGACCATGAAAAGGCTACAATAAGCGTCTACTTTAACACAGGAATAATTAGAGCTGTCTGAAATTACCAGAGTTTTGAATTTTTAAATATTTCTTGTAAAAAAGTCCATTTTCAACATCCTCATTTTTCCATAAGATAAAAATGAGAATAGCCACAGCGCTAAAGAGCAGTCATTTTAAAGATATGTAGGCACTTAAGGGTGCAGGTGTGCAATTAGTGGCATATGTGCGTAACTTCAGTTGATTTCAGTGGAAGTTCAAACCCTGACTCTCTTTTGAAAGTCTCATTATTGCCTTTGAAAATCTGGCCAAAGGGATGGGATGAACTACCAGTCCCATATCCTTTTTCACCCTGAAAATATCCATTTTGACAGGGAGTAGGAAAAAAAATATAAGCTTGTTAGCAAATTTGTATTCCTTTTAAAAGATATATAGGGCTCAGTTGCACCCATATTTTATTAACCCCCTTGCTTCATATTTTTTTTGAGTTTTGTATTGAATATTCTTATTGTACAGGGAGGCAGGGTAATTCAGAAGAGCAATCTCTGGGCTTTACCTATGCCCATATCTGCACAGGGGCTGAGCAGCAAGGAGTTGTGCCAGAGCTAGGGAGCTGGAACCTGTGGCTGTGCCACCGCTGTTTCTCTCATCTCCTCTCCACCTGTCCCTTCTACCTCCCCAAGGCTACATCAAGGGCACTGCTTCCAGCTGGAGAGGAGCTGTGCCAGGGACAGTTTGGGTGGAGAGGCAGGGGGCAGGGAGAAGCAGCAGAAATGTGGGGGCAGCTTCCAGCTCCCCAGCTCCTGTGCAATTCCCCTCCAGCTGGACACACACACACACACTGCTGCTGCTTACTTACCACCAAAGCCACTTGTCCCGTCCCAGATCACAGCTGGATTCTTCTGGCCCATGGTTTGAAAAGATTGCCAGCCCCTGTGGAAGAACACTGATGGACAGGCGCACTCAGTTTGCATTTTATGGGAAGATAAGGCAGGTCCATTATTGCAAAAGAGAACCCCATTGAGCCCAAAGCTCAATATATCTGGTATAAACTAAACACAACTGTGTGACATTGCGCTAACACTTAAATGAAATTTAATTCACTTGGCTCTGAACTTCCTCTTAGTTACTAAGGGGTAAGACAGGAATAATTTCATTAAAATTGAAACCCGTGGTAGAGAAATTAAAGTTGTGCCTACAAACTTGAGTAATGATGGTAATGTGGTTAAGGAATGGGCTTGAGATTCAGAACACCTGGGTTTGAACATTTGCTTTGTCACAGATTATCTACGTGACCTGGGGCAAGTAGTTAATTCTCTGTGTACTTGATTCCCCAACTATAAAGTGAGGATAAGGAGACTTTATTATTGCAAGGACATTGAGATGGTGAGAAGAATAGAATAAATAGAAAATAGCATAGTTTTAGGATGAAAAAAGTAATAGCAACAGAAATTACAAGTACTTAACAAAACATTCTTTAATATTATAGGTGCTACTTGTCTTGCAGGACAGAGGGCCGATTCTTGCTGACTTCAAGGAATTTACTTCAGATTTACACTGCAGTTTAGATGAGATTTACTCCTTAAAATTAAATCTAAATTTAAAATTAGAATTTAGATTTATCACTTAGCTCTCAGAAGCCAAGAGTATGTTGATATGGATTAATTTATCTCAGCTAATCAAAGTAAGTTTTAGGTGTTTTGTGATTTGGATAAACATTTAGACCAGTGGCATTCAACCTTTTGGCCTGGCACGCCAGATGGGTGGCACAGAGCCAGTCTACAGGCCAGATTGAACTACCTGTGGGCTAGCTTGGGCCACAGGGCATGACACTGCCCCTCCCTGCCCCATGTACCAGGATTGGGTCCCAGAGGGCTGACATCACCCCTCCTGCCCTGCCATGTGTCAGGATTGGGTCCCAGGAGGCCAGCTCCACCTTGCCTGGCCCACCCCACACTAGGATTGGGCTCTGGGGTCTGGTGTCACTCCTGCCTGGCCCTGCACACAGGGATTGGGCATGAGAGCCAGTGCGCAGAACCTGGGGCTCCCCACAGGTCCAGATATTTGGTACTGGGAGAGTGCTACCACTGCTCTCCCATCACCAGATTTCCAGACCCATGGTGCTGCAGGCCAGAGGTTGGACACCCTGATTTATACAACAAAACACCCATCCAAGAGAGGAAGTAGAATTCTGATTAATGGAGATCATTTCCACTTGCTCAAGGACTGTCAGCAACAACTGAAATGGAAATAGAAAGATGAATAGAGTCCCATAGTACTAGTTTCCAGGATTTCATTGTTTCTGACCCAGACTGTTTCAGACATGAGAGGGAATTAATAGAGCTCTTAGTGATAACGTTGGTGCAATATAAACCTCCCACTGCATTGTAGTTTAAGATTACTGAAGATGAGTTTCAGTCTCAGACTAGCATTTTTAAGTGATCACATTTTTTTCTTTATCAAAGATTTTCACAAGATGCCCATAAACTTACTACCCAATTAGCTTAGAACCTTGGATTTTAATTCATTTTAACTTTATTTTTACATTTTCCTGTAATGCCTATGGGTTTAGTTCTGTATTTCATTCACAGGCACAGCTCTCTTTAAAATCACTGGAAGCTTTGGCTGAACAAGAAATGCAGGGTCAGGGCTCAGTTGTAACAAAAATAACTTGGACAGTTTTATACCCTCTCTTCCTTCCCAGTCCCCCTCCCCCTTTCTTGACTAAATTTGTTTTTAATTTCAAGGCAAATAATAATAATAATATGGTTTCTCTAATCATCCTTGGAGGAAAGTATGACTTAACGAGAAGCATTGATTTATCTACATGCTCTATAACAAAGCGCCAACATAAACCCTTTCATTTGCGATACAATTTCACATTGAAAACCAGCAATTCCAAATTAGCAAAACAAAGAAAAGAAAAGATCAAGCAAAGAATTTGTGCCCTGCGCCCTGCCCTGCCCAGGTGGAAGTCAAAGAATGGAAATATCAGAGTGGGTAAGAGGAAGGTCAAATTGTGACCTAACTAGGATGGCCACTTCAGCGGTATAAGAAATTATAAAACACACCCAATTAATGTTGCTGTATTAATTTCCTTAATTAAGATTTTTCACCTGGTTTAGTCCACTCTCTCCCAGAGGGAAAGGAAATTTGTGGGGGGGAGACTGTCACAAGTAGTTTAAGCTTCTTTTTTTTTCCAGGCCACTCACTGGCAGCAGAGAAGCATGCAGCTGCTTATTTTGGACTTGCGGCAAAGCCTTCTTGGAACATTGTAGTTAACTTTGACTGTGCTCATGTGCATCAGAAATATCTTCAGGGAAGGAAATAGAGTTGTGTCATTGTCAAAAATCAAAATCAGAGCAGACAGTTTTGCACCATAGCGTATAAAGTTTGCTGCCAGATCATCTGGGAGGTTTTAATCATTGGAGCAGATTGCTGGAATTAAGAAAAAAAATCCATTTTTTTCCTTAATAACAACATTACATGAAATACAGCATGAGTGATTTACCAAATTTCAATGTTAATCGTTGTTATGTATGTACGTAAACAAAATATTTGAGAAACTGCAACATTTTAGTAAATCATCTTCTTATCAATAATAGAGAGGCATGTTAGCTAAGCTCACTGCTTTACTCATTTTTGCACAGTAATAGCTTTCGCATCCAAGCCTGACCTCCAACTTTGTTTGTGTCATTGCCAACTCAGTTTCATGATTTCATAAGTGAAATTGTTTCTGAAATTGCCATAACTTCCATCCAGGGACAGATCTGAGGGCGTTGCAGTAGTGCAGTTGCACCCCTGCATGAGTCCTCCTACACCCAAACTTTAAAGTCAGCTGCCTGGCGGCAGCAGCAGCAACAACAGCATTTCTATTCAGGCAGCAGTAAAAAGTTCAATTAACTTCATTGTAATCTACCCAATTCCCTGCAAACACTTAATTCCACAGGTCTTAATAACCCTCACTCCTTTTTCATGGTCTTGATGCTCTACTAATCAAGCTATCTTGTCTCTGGCAATTCTGCTGTCTGTTAACTGCTCCTAGTAATATGGCTCCTACTTAAAAGTGTTACAGACTGTTTTTAACACCAGCTAAAAACATTGACTTAGGTGAACATTAACTCAGGAGGGGAAATAACTTCCAGTGATGCACTAGATACACTGCCAAGATGCTCACAAGGACTAGACTTTGTTGTACGAATCTGAAAAAAGACTCTAATGACTACAGAACTAATGAACTCCTTTGATTATTTTTGCCTCATGTTTTGTGCTTTTTATGCACAATATCAAATTAATGTACATTCCAGTAAAGTTATACTTGTTTTGCTTCCATTTTAAATTAAATAATATGGCCCTAGGCCCCGAGCGTATCAGTAAATCATCTCTCTTTTCCTTTTAACTGGAGAAGAATGTGATGTATCATATGGAGTGATGCACCACATCATTTGCAACCCACTTTTTGAAATCCTAGATCTGCCTAGGTTTCCATTTGGGGCATACTGGTTGCTCTTGCATTGAATTCCAGACCAATTTGATTGTTGATCAGTCTCTTCCGTTTTCCCTTGTTGCCTCATAAGCTTCTGGGTCTACACTGGGGGCATTAAGCAATACTCTAAAGAGCATAGTTGTACAGCGCCCTATTGATTTCACAGCTATGGCCACCCCAAGAACGGTGATCAAAAGGCAGGAACGACAGAGAAGGAGTGATCATACTAAAAATGTTAAAATTACAGAAAAGAAGGTAATGCTAGAAGAGTGGCGAGAATGGGGAAGGAAGTAAGGGAAGCTACGCTCTGTGAGAGAGATTGAAGCAAGTTCTGAGCAAAATTTAAAAACCAGGTGGGGAAAGCAGACTAAAATAGATCAAAATATGGGCTTCTTGCCTGCAGGGGTACTCCACAGAGTTTAACGCTATGCATCTTAGAGAAAAGGAGACTGAGTAAGCCTTATGCTATATACTGCACTAAGACGCTACTGCTGGGTAAGGACCTCTGACATGAGAAGTGACTGGCAAACCTGTTTTATGATGACCCTACCATTTATACTTAAATATATATAGGCTACTCTTTCTAGTCAGCTTGTTGTAGAAAGAGGAATTATCTCACTACCTGGAAAAAACATGAAACCAGTGACTTACATATTATCATTGACTCTCCATGGCATAGTGCGGATTCAAACAAACTTTTTCTTCAGATTCTGTTAGGAAGAGAGGAATTGGACCACATTCCTAAACATTAAAACCTGAAGAAAAGTACTACAATTTAGCTATATAGTTAGAAATAGCCCCAAATTATTCAGCTTCCTTATTTCTTACACCTATAAATTGTGTTTTCTTGGGATGAATAATCCTTTATTTGCTAAGATTCAGGCAAATAAATAGTTAATGATGAGGGCAGCAAAATATTCAGTGAAGAAACAGTGACTATCAAATTAATTTTTAACTAAAATGTATTTACCCTGGGTTTCCTTGACAGAGGTCCCAGGACGCTGAAAAGCACACAGGAACCTCCCACTTTTTACACTTCCCAGCATTCTACACTTTTTAGAAATCAAACATTGCCTTAAATTGCTGAAAAGTAGCTATACTACCCATTTTGTTTCTGATAAGAATGAGTTTGGAAAATATATATTTTGTTATCTTTATATTATTGGTTCCTGTATTCACGTTATGGATATTTTTTAGTTAAGGATGCATGTCTCACTATCTCTCCAAGCATTTGATAACTAGTCTCAAAGTCCGTGGTGAATTTGAATCTTAAACAGTCCAGATTCAGTCGTTCTCTGTCTCCATCAGTCTCTCTCTCTCTCGCTCTCTTTCCTAATGCATCTTGAGTTGTAAATGTTGAGCTTCTACTTTGTACTGGGGGGAGCAGAAGTATGCACCTTGCATAAGAAAAACCCTGCGGTGTATACATAAAATGGTGCCGTCACTGAGAGGCATGGACAGAGACTGGGAGCAAAGTGGAGCCAGACTGGAACATGTGGTCGAGGCTCCACATGTATTTCACAAAGTTCTTACCTGTGGCTCCTGATCTTATGTACAATTTGAGGGGTTTATGGTATGTACTTTCTGTTCCAACCCAGCTCAGATATGGTATAATGTAGAAAATGTAATGCCAGAACAACCACAATTTTTTTTTCCTAACCACTCTCCTTTAATATGATTTTATCCGACACACAGACCCTGCAACTTTGGAAGAGTATGTTAAGGCCTTGTTGTAATTTTCTGTCAGACTCAAAGAGTGAAAGCCTGGTTCCATTTGAACTAAATGGCAAACTTCCCATTGATTTCAGTGGGATAGGATTTTGTCCAAAGTGCATAAGGTAAGTCAAAGTGTAAGTACGCAGACTTGTTATTAAAGTCACAGTTAATGCAGCAAGCCAAAAGCTATATAAGTACTTTGAGAGAGTGTGATGCAGTTTAGAAGCCAATGCTCAACTTTCTTTTGGAGTCTATAAAGGGTCCAGATGCCATAGTTAAAATTCCTCACATTCAGTCATCTGGGTTTACTGATTACCATTAAAGGGAAATAATTAATATAGACAAAGTGGTGGTGTGGTGTTATTTATGTAACGGCTCAGAATTTTGTGGCCATTAAAAGCAATACATTGTTTTTTAACTCAGGGTACACAGCTTTCATTTTGTACACTATTAACTCTACCGTTTCCCAGGAGCATGTAAAAAAGAACAAATGGAGCAGTTTGTAGATCAGTAGGGTCAGAAAGTTTAAACATTTCAATAAAAGTATAAAACATGGAAATTTTAATAATTTCCTTTCCATTTTCCATCCAGCTCTACAAATATCTTAATATTCCTTTATACAGTTTGTTACAAATGTGTCCCTCCCAGCTCCTAACATCTATGAAACTATAAAACTATGAGCTTATTATCAATACACTTATACACACAAAAAGTCTAAGCAATTACAGATGGTTTATTTCTGATGCATCATTTTAGCGTGTCCTCGAACCAGTGTAAAAGGTGTCTCTTTTTTCCCACTACAGTGCAAAGAAGGACTCTGAACTATTCATCTGGGAAGACTATCTTATGTTGTTATTTATTTAGTCTAAAATAAATAAGCAACTAAATAATTGTTATTTGTGTTATTTATGTTATATTGCTAGTGATGTTTGCCGTACAGGTGTACAGGAGATGCTCTAGCTTTTATAAAGCTAGAGCCCTGGAGATAAAGGTTTGGGGATTATTCTGCAAACTACTTTTGTGGTGGGGGTTTAACTCTATCTTTAGCATGCTGACCATATCCAGGACTAGTGACAGGGGACTGATAAGCCTTTGAATGCTTTACCTTGGTCTAATCATTTCCAGCGTTCTTTCTCACTGAAAGAGTTTGCAAGTCTGGAGTCACAACTCAGGCCAAACATCAAGAATTTTAAGGTGAAAGAGGCAATGCCAGTATTTCTGGCCTGTATTTGTTAAACGTCCTCAAGGGTTAAAGATCTTAGATTTGTAATGTACATGAGGAGAGGTAAGCTTTACAGATGAACTTAATGTTTGTGTAAGATGAACTGGCAGCCCTCGGCAGCAGCGGTGTAATGTAATCTCTATTATGCAAGTTGCTTTCAGGCTTGGGCTACTATGATCACGGTTAGGGTTATAAAACTGGTTAACTATAAGAAACAGTGCATGTGTCTACACATACCATTAACGCGGAGCAATAAACTCTGGGGCTTACACATGTGCCTGGACAACAGCACATTGAGATGGGTCCGAGCTGGCAGGGGATCCAGGGGGATAGCCTGCCAGCCTGGGGCTGCTCCAACTGGGCTCAATGAGCTGTGGAGGGGCTGGGGCACAAGGGTGCTTCAGCATGGGGCTAGCGGGCAGGCAGCCCCTGCACTGAAGCACCCTTGTCCACCAGCCAGCCAGGTCAGCATCCACACACGCACTGCTGCGCATGAAAAAAACTCTAGACAAGTTTTTACAAGTCCTACCCCGCTGCAGAATAATTGTTTCCTGCAGTCTAATAGAGCCATGCACGTAGATGTTGAGACATTTACTGCGGAGGTCTGCAGTGAACGTCCTGTATAGATGTCTCTGCCCATTGAATCCTTTTAAGTAACTTATCTCCTCAGTCATAAATAAAGGGTTCCAAGTAACAGCAAGAGTTTACTTTTAATTTTAGGTTTAAAAGCATGAAGTACATGACACAAACAACAGTCAAAAGTCACAACAAATTATTAAACTTTGGAGCATTAACTTGACTGCCTGTTTCTTTACGCTCCTATGAGGAATACTCTTTTGCTGCTAAGATATCTGAGGGGCACTTGTATATCTATAGGTCTCAAAATAATATTATATTTATTCTCAAGTAAATGCCTGAATCCAACTAATGAGTCTAAATTTGTCATGAGCCTACATTTTCACTTGTTTAACTTTGTCCTAGTGTGGATGCTCTAGGATGATGCAATACAGCCAACAAGGTATCCAACTCTATTTTTGCTCTGCTGGTACTCAGTAACCTGAGGAGGTACAGATATGCCATGCAAACCCCCTAAAACTGTAGTTACCAAAAACTATGACTAGCAACTATTTGCTGATGCTTAGGACGAGAAGCTCACATTTTTCTGACTACTATACTGGTAAAGCATCTGCTGAAGACTTGACAGACTTATTGTTGGGGCCATCTTTGCCAAAGGGTATTTGAATCCTGACCTCAGACTCCCACTATATAAAACAGCTTCCTTACAACATGGCTGAGAGAACTTTCTTTTTCAAGGTAGGCCACGGCATTGCCTTGAGGGAAAGATTCGTAGGAATAGAAGAAAACAAGCCTGAGATGGCAGCCAAGGAAGATAGACATTGCCCTGGGGAGAGGCAGTGAATGCTTGTTCCCAGTGCTGTTTATAGATTTGGTATTACAAAGTCATTGGGAGGGCAGGGAAACTCCATAAATAATATTGATAGCGGACACACGACTTTGTCACATGGTATTTCATATGCTTGGAAACTCCACTCCCCACCCCCAATGGGGCTAGAATAGCTGTTCATACACTGCATTGGAGAAAGGAAACTATAGCCTAGTGAACTGTTAGTCACAAACCTCAAGATCCCTGACTTTCCTTTCAGCAAAAGTAAGCTATTGTCCTTTATAGACCACCAGCTTACTCTACTCACTGCCAAATCTTGCCTGAAATCATGTTTCTGCTGGGGGCACCTCCCATAGTATGTCCATCTGAGGGTGGAGTGGGTATACTAAGCATTGGTGACCCATACACTTTGCTCCCTCTTTCCTTCCTGAGCAATCCCAAGTATAACTTGGGTTACATCTAAACCTCGGGGAATACAGCTCACGTACGCATTCTGGACTAGTGAGCTCAGGTGCTGATAGCAGTGTAGATTCTGCTACAGAGGGCTCAATACAAGCTATCCACCCAAGGATATACCTAGCTTCTCAGATGGGTATTGGAGGTGGTACTTCCATTCTCCCACACACAGGCATAACTAGCAGGATTTGTATCCTGGGCCAAACCTTTCTTGGGAGGGGACAAAAGGGGCTCAGCATTACATGTCCCAGGCACTCAAAATCCCTAGCAGCTGCTGACACAGAGTGGTCTGCCTAGCTGAGCTGTTGCTGTTCGTGCTGTTACAACAGCAGCAGTACAACTTTTATTGGACTCCTTGAACCCTTATAGCCTCAAACTCCTTGAACAACTTATAGCCACGGCATGTGGGTGCTGCTGCTGCAGCACTACAGACTCCCCAGAGATCTGCTAATCTAGTGCCCTCTTCAAGTGGATGCCCTGAGCTGGCGCCCCACTTGCCCACTCCAAGTTACATTGACGCTATCAGTAATATCTGAGTTACCTAGTTTAATCCTACATGAGCTACCATCACTGTAGTCTTGGTAGTGTAGACATAACACAGAAACAGGATTTTTGTCTCTGTCTAGAAAAAATAGTCTTTAAAATAATAAGAAGGAGAATCAGGAGAAGTAGAAGACAACTGCTATTATTTGTATTCTACTGGCAAACACCATATCAGAATTGCACCTCTAATGTATTAGACATATAAACAATTAGCTATTCTACTGTAACAGACACTACATATTAATGTTATATAGCTGATATTATATATATATCAGCTTGAATAGCTCTATTTGCAGAGAAAGCACAATGGACTTGATATTAATCCCAGTTCAAGGGCAAAGTATTAAAGATGGGCAAAGCCTACACTTACTGATATCGGTCCACACTATCTCCTACGCATAACACACAAAAATCCCTGCTAATTGCTATACTGCATTTTACGTAAGACTTTGATACTGACTAAACAGTAGACACGATAAAAAGCCAGCTGATGCAGAGTGGAAGGAACCAACTTCTCTAGATCTGGAGTTACTGGAACATTGTATTGTGGATATTTACCCAGTAGTTTATGCCCGTATTAAAAATAGTTTAAAGAATAATATATTGAACGTATTTTTGCTTTCTTGGCCAAGTAGTAGCTGAAAATCAGGGCCTTACAAGTCAGTTCTTCATTTGGGAAAGGTAGCTGTAACAGAGGCAGATGTCATCTTAGTGTAATTTGTCTACTTACAGAATATATGTTAAACTACTCTTTCCTTGAACCAGAGATTCTTTCAACATCACATAGCATACTGGCATCTTCTTTTTTCAGGTCTATTAGGGATGAAACCTATTCTCTAAACCAAAAAACAGCTGTTTTCAGTTTTTGCTTGTCTTTCAGGGCTTACACAGACTCCCAGCCAAATACAAAGTCTGGATTGCAAACTGCAGTATAGATTACCTGAGCTACCTTTAAACATTTTTGAACAGGTTAAATTAACCTTCACTAAGCTCCATACCAATGTGGCTTCTACTTTCATTACTCAAACTAGATCATTTAAAGTTAGTTTGAGAACCCAGTATAGACATACCTACAATTTGCCTCCTCCAGTGGCCTATGCCAAATACAGTGCCCTGACTACCTTACTCATAGGGTTGTTTCACTCCTGTATTAGCAATGAAGATATTAAACAGGACTCAGGACAGACCCTTGGGCAACCCCACTTGTTACCTTTCCCCAGGTGAACTTTGAGCCTTTGATGACTACTCTTTGGGTATAATGATCTAACCAGTTATGTATTCGCATTATGATCTGTCCTCTTTAATATACAGCCAGCTTTTCTGGACTCCTTTTGTACTCAAACTTGCCTCTCAGGGAATCTGCTCACCAGTTCCCTGAGTTTTTTAAGGTCTGCTTTTTTGGAAGTCCAGTGTCTTTATTCTGCTTTTTTCCTTCCTTCCTCCCCTTAAGATCTTGAACTCTATCATTTTATGATCGCTATCATCCAAGTTACTTTCCACTTTCATATTCTCAACCAGTTCCTTCCTGTTTGTGAGCAGTAAATTGAGAAGAGCTTCTTCCCTGGTTGGCCTCTCCACTGCCAGAACCAAAAAGTATCCCCAACACACTCCAGAAATGTGCTGGGTTGCTTATGCACTGCTGTGGTTCCTTCCCACCAGATATCACAGTAATTATTATATTTAGGAAGGAGACATATTGGATATTTAAAGTGGGAGCAAGAAGTGAAAATTCCCTTTGACTTTATGGATTCCAGTGTCTGAAAAGAAGGGCATACCTCCTCCACCTCCAGTTTAAGTTTATATTTTGATGCTAACTGTATTAAATTAAATCCAACAGTGAAATTATTTCTAATTGGTATCCAGTCTGAGGCACTGAGTTCCTGTAGACTTAAGAAACTAAGGATAAAGTTTCTCTAAGGAGGAATACTGATTTCTTATGTGTAGCCTGCACTTTTTCCCCATGAAATCCAGCTGCTAGGAATTGCAGTGCACATAACAGGAAAGAGATACAAAAAGAACAGTTTCTGCCAGTTACTGACAAAAGTGAAAGTAAAATCTGCATATGCTTCACGGGTTAGTCACTCAAAAAGCTGGAGGTGGAATTGATTCAATCTTCGCAGATTTCTCTAAGCTGTGAAGATTGAACTGATAACAACTGAACTGGCATTCAGTTTTTACTTGGGAAAGGCAGATGAGGCCTCCACTGACCTAAGCCTGACCTAAGGTTGAGGGGCTGAGGGGTACTAGAGCATGCTTACCAGCCTGCCCCCATGGAGGGAGGAAGAGACTCAGTTCTGGTGCCATCCTCCAGCCAGGCATCTGGCCAAGCATGGCCCCCCTCATTTCTCCCCGAGCCAGCCTGGGATTCCCCCCAGCCCTGGTCTACCCAGGTGTGGTGGGGGTAGGGGGGTTAGGAGGGAAGGATAATTCCCCCACTCTGAAGCTGGGCCAGTGTGAGTCACAGACATGCAAGGGAGAGGAGGAAAGGAGTTCCTGTTCCTAGGGCTGTCCACAAGCCTGGTATCTGCCCATGTGGGGGGAGCCCCAAACCAGAGGTCCCCCGAGTCTTGGTTTGCCCAGCTGTGATGGGACTGACCCTCCCCATGCAGCCCCGTTGGCGTGAGTTACTGATGTGCAGGGCGTAGGGGGGAATGAAGCCCCCAACCCTGTTCTTGGCCACCTGAGCTGAGGTCTTCCTAGCTGGGGATGGCCAGGCCCCGGGGGGCAGGGGGGCCTCTCCCCACCAGCTGGACTGACTCCATAGAAAGAATATTGGGCCCTCTTGCCTAGCACAAGCTCCTGCTGCTGGTACCAGGCTCTAGTGGGATGTGTCATGCAGCCCAGGGGGCTTGTGCTGGGGTCCAGTCCTTTCCTCTGTGGAGTGCTTTCCTCCCAGCTGCCCAGTAAAAGCCCTTTGGGCTGCCTGGTATGTCTTGCCAGAGTCCAGCACCTTCAGCAGCTGGGGGCTTGTGCTGGGTGGTAGGGTGTAATACTTCTTTCTATGGAGCTGATCTGTCCATGCAGGGGGGTGAGCAATCACCCCCTCCCCCGACACACACAATTGGCCAGACCGGAGCTTAGGAGGATCCTGAGCCAGCCGAGGGAAATATCCGGCTTAGGGCAGCTCCATGTTGGGGGACTCCTGTCCCCTTTCCCTCAGCTGTTCTATGACTTGTGCCAGCTTGTCCAGGGGGATACACCCCTACAGACCAGCTCTCAGGGTTGGGGGTTGGGACTTGGGCACTCTGTTCCCCTGCCTCCCCCTTCCACCTGCTGTGCCACAGAGCTCTGACAGGCATAGGCAGGACCAGCCTGGGGAGCATAGGCATTGCTGCCTCAGATCTGTGGCAGCTGTGGGGTGAGACAGCACAACCCAGGCTAGTCAGCTTGCCCAGTGAGTGGGGCTAGCAGGGAGCCCCAATGCATCTGGGGATGCTGGGAGACTGGGACATAGCATGAGTCAGGAGGGGATCTTGGACAGAAGTTCCATAGACTGGTTTAACCAAATCAGTTAAATCTGATACTACATCTACCCACGTTCAGCCATTTTGAAACCGGTTTATGTGAACTGAACTTCTGTTCTGTTACAAGTGTAAACTAGTTTCTATCACTTATACCGTTTATGTATAACTTGTGTCCCTAGCCGCAGGGTTGAGAGCAATGTGCAGGCTCCCTACCTGCCGCTATTCTGTTACATACTATAAGGAATGATCTTTTTTCCTTTATTCTGCCTTTCAAAAACAAGGTGCATATTATATTCTGAGCCATGTTATATGCAAGAAAATATGGTATATAGGAGCTGTTTCAGTATGAAGGCCAGCTACTGATTATTAAATAGCTCTTCCAAGTGCAGAGCTGAGCACAAAACCTCTTGTTTGTGTCCTTTAAAACTAGACCGCACATAAGACTACAAAAAACACCGTAAGGCAACAATCATGAAGTTTAATTAATCAAGGAGTGTTTTATTCTGCACTTAGCCTAAGTTTAATCATAACTTAGATTTTGTTTTTTTAAATCTTAGTTGGGGTCTTTTCCATCATTAATTTCTGTATCATCTGTAAGTATAAGTGGAGAACTGGTTCCCTATTTTAATTAATTGTAAAATACATTGGACAGTTCCTACTGTGTTTCTAAGAAGCACTTACACTTTTAGACATCTAAATCCTATTCTTGCATAACAAGCACCAAATGACCAAAACATCTCAGTTGCGTACGCATCTGCATTTTGACTTACTATGCATTCCCAGAAGCAAACCTACAAAAGGTCTGCCTCACATGGTCTGAATTGATCCTAATCCATCTAGGAAGTACACATACAAGCACCTACTTTGGACTCTTTTAAGAAACATTTGGATGTCTATCTTGCTGGGATCGTTTAACCCCAGCTTTCTTCCTGCCCTTTGGGCAGGGGGCTGGACTCGACGATCCTCCAAGCTCCCTTCCAGCCTTAATGTCTATGAAATCTATGAAATCTATATTTTGGCACATCCCCCAAACTTTAGTAAAAAATAACCCCTTGATTCATAATTGTTTGATGAAAAAGGCCCTGCTCACCTTTCAGTGCAGTGACTAGTGGTTGGGGCATTTCCTCTGAATATGGGAAACCCACGTTCTAGGCCCTCCTTAGCCAGAAGGAGCAGGATTGAAGCCACATCTCCTAATTCTCAGAACTGCTGGACAGGACTCCACACATAATGTTGACTTTTGGCTCCTGGTAGCCAAGAGTGAAAGAAGACTACAGAAAGAACATATAGAGATTGAACATATTTATTGAACATATAGAGATACATACAAATGGTTCTAGGCTGGTGTTTCTTTGGTAGCAGCCTATTGCTGGCTTGCAATCCTCACTGCCAAGAGTCACACCAAACCAAGTCCTTTCAGACCTAATGCTGTCTTCCAGTCCAGCAGGCTACACATATTAATCATACCATTGTTTCTTGTATACAGTATGCCCTGAAATATAATGCTTATTTTGTTTTTAAAAGGCAGTGGGCACATCTACACAACATGCTACATTGCCATAGCAACTATGTCACCGTAGCTCATTGCTACAATGACGTAGGGTCAGAAACAACCCATGCACCGCTGGGACTATGCAGCACTGGCAGGTACTGTGCAGTCATTTAGCAAGTACTAAATGGCTGTGTAGTACCAAATGCACAGTCAGGGGCACATGAAGACACGCTCAATATGAAGGGAAAAAAAAAACTTTCCTTGTAGTAAGTAACTGAGTAGCAGCAGCTAGGTATTTGATCCTGATCATTGTTCTGTTCCCAGTGGATCTCTGCAAATTTAACTTCCAGTTTTATTGGGTAATTAGCAGTATTTCTCACATATAATGCCCACTGCAATTTTCAGCACCTGTTTTTTGAGGAAAAGGTGCATGTTGTACATGAGAAAGTATGGTATATTTACATTAACTTGCATCATAAAGCATATGTATTCCTGTTTGGAATGTAACAATGCCACTTTCTTCAGATGCGCTAGAATGTGGCTCTATAAATTTTAAGAGAAGTGCTCTCAGTGCCCGTGCCTATACAAGACACTGATCGCACCATAGCTCTTTACTATTGTGCAGTAGCATCATATGCCACGAAGTGTGAAGCGATGCTACTGCACAGTAGTAATGAACTACTGCAAAATCAGCATCACCAAAAAGCCATTTGGGGATGCTACTACACAGTGATGCTGATTACTGCACAGTCATTTAGTGCTTGTGTATGCAAGTACTAAAATACTGTGCAGTAATAACTGTGCAGTCAGTGTCTCGTGTAGACACAGCCAGTGTACACCAAATTTATACTCAGTAATTTGTCAGAAATTATAGCCTACTTCAATATTTGTTAGTTGCAATATCATAAGTGCTTTAATCATACAGCAATTGCAAAGCTCAAGGTACATGTATTTTTATCTAATGGAAAACACCTTTGTGTTAGTAACCCACGTGAAAGTAATGTAACACGGCTCAATTCTACAGCAGTTGTTCAGGCTGATCACCTTCTTAGATCAATAGTTTTGTTATTGTAACTGTATATTATTATACAAAATAAAAGTATCATACAGCAAAATGAGATGCAAAATCTTTTGGGCAGAAACAATGGAATAGACTTTCAAAGGAATAAAAGGCACTCAGGCACACAACTCCCATTAACTCACTTTATTGCTGTTTGTACCTTCAAAATATCTACCTTCAAAATATCTACCCCTCTTCTTTTGTGCTTCTACATTGCCACACAATCGTGTACCTAATTATAATAAGGAGTGCAGGGTTAAACTTGAAGCTTAAATAACTCATGAGCTATTTAACCTGTTTTATTCTATACATTTTGCTGTACTTATAGCCATATCTAATTTCTAAGGCTGCTTTGAAATGCAGCCTTTGAAATTAGACATGGCTATAATGTTAGATACAGCATTCCTCAAACCTTTCCACTGATATTAAAGAACAACTCACTACTGTTTCAGGAAAAATGCCATATGATTTTGCAAGTAGGGGATTCACTTTTCAGGTTAATGATTAACGTTGGATAGAAATCAGTCAGATAGAAAGGTCTGTCTGTAAAGAATCTATAGTTGTATGCTTCAGTTGAGAGTGCCCTTTTCTGCAGCTTCTCCAGTATAAATACATGTTTTTGATCATGGGTGAAAAAATTTGTTCCCAGTGTTGTAGATGAGATCTTACCAGTGCCTTGTACATAAGCATCAGCATTTTTCTATCTGTCTTGGAAATATGTAAAATATTTTTGGATCATTTTTGCATTTTTGATGGCTACATCACACCAGTTGCTTACAGTCATCCTGTTACTTAACTAATATATCAAGGCCTTCTTCATTCTTGGTCATGTCCTACTCATGAGCCCCCAGGTTAAGACATCAATTCTTGTTGACTTCTATGTCCATGACCTTGTATTTTTGTACTATTAAATTTCACCTTATTTCCATTGCTACAGTATTCAAAATTGTTCAGTTTTTCCCAGATGATGTGATCCCCTGTGTACTGATAATGCTTTCCAACTTTGCTATCAACAACTTTTATCAACATACTTCTGCTTTTTGTGCCAAAGTTATCAATGAAAATATTAAAGAAAATTGGTCCCAAATCAATCTTTGAGGAACCTCATAAGTGACCTCCTTCCAGGCTGATAGCTCTCCTTTCCACAGAATCCATACCAGTCATGTCCTTACATACCCTCCAATTCTCATCCTAACATATGACTCACAATCATTCCCAGTTTACCTAACAATTTTTCACTTGGTGCTTTATTGATAGAATATATCTAACGTATTTTCTTTGTCTAGTCAATCATTTACCTTTTTAAGGAAAAATTTCAGCTAAGTCTAGCATGGTGAACCCATGTTGTATTTGTCCCATTTTCCACTTATCTCCCATTTCTTTAATCTTTTCTTTCAAATTTGTTGCAAAATCACAGATGAGGTCATACCAATCCATTTGTAATTGCTCAGATCACTAGAACCATGAACAGAAATTTAGCTGCAGAGGGCAAATTTACCTGCACAAGGAAAGAATGGGGACACAGAGGCAAGTTAAACATCAGAGCAGGATTCAGCCCATTGCATGAGGTGAAGTAAAACATCATTTCAGACCCTGGTTAGCCTTCGTGGTCTACACAAGAGGTTCACTGTGCAACTGCCTAATTAGCATCTCAGTAAACACCTCTCAACATCTATATGTGTGGCTGTATTAGGCTGCAGGAAACAAATAAACTCGACAGCAAGTGTAAATACAAGTACTAATCTGCTGCAGTTTTTTTTTAGTGTGTAGCAATGCACATGTAGACACCAACAAGGCTGGCTGCCACTGGATAGTCCCACACTGGAGCACCCTTGTGCCCCAGCCAGTCTCTCTGCAGTACATTGAGCCAGGTTGGAGCAGCCCCAGCTGGCAAGCTGACCCCCTGATCCCCTGCCAGCTGGGGCTACTCTGACCTGGCTCAATGTGCTGTGGTTCTGGGCACACATTCAAACATGGTGCCCAGGAGCAAAAAACTCTGGCGTAAGACATGTTGGAGTTTATTGCTTTGAATTAATTGCATGTGTAAACCTGCCTTGAGACCTTGCCTTGACACCTAAAACTGTGTAAGTTCCTCTTAGAAGTGAAGTGGAAGTATCTTTAATCACTATGCAGTCCTCACTGCCTAGAGGTCTATCGCCTCTTGTTGGAGAAATATATTAGCGCTCATAAATAAATATCTGGCCTCTGCTATGAAAGATAGCATTTATGGGAACACTATAGCTGGGAAGGTCAAGTTTCGTATAATTATACAATTCCCAATTGTATTGATCTCTCTAAAAATGTCGAGGAGCTCTCCATCCATATCCAAATGTGATTCCTTCAGGTCATTAAAAAATTCTTCACACTATTCAAGAAGGATCTTGTTTTCCGTACTTCTCCATTGTGGTTTTGACCCAAACCAAGTCTCTTTTCGCCAAGGAATCCTTTCATGTAGGGCTTACTGTTATTTCCTGCCTGCCTGATTAGGACCACTGCCAAAGAAGCAATCTCCACTCATATTCTTTCTCCGCATTCATCTAAGCCTGCAATTAGGTGGAGTAAACAGCTTAGAGACATGTGCCTGATTATTCTTATCAGACTCCATGTTTCAGGCAGGTCTGAGAGCAGCACTGGAGCACATGAACTGAACTCTTGGGAGTTTATTGAAGCTAACTCTTGGGAGTTTATTGAAGCCCTAAATGCCATGGCTGAGTGTGTGCAAAGCAGAAGTCAGAAGGTCAGGACTGGTTCTTTCAGGCTAAGTACAGATATTCATGGGGGTTACAGGGAGGTTAGATCATGTAAAAAATTACCACCTGACCTAACTTAGCTTGACCAGTGTGGATGTTACACTGAGACCAGTCTCAATGATTGGTAATCACAAAATCATAGAAAATTAGGGTTGGAAGGGACCTCAGGAGGACATCTAGTCCAACCCCTGCTCAAAGCAGGACCAGCCCCAACTAGATAATTCCAGCCAAGGCTTTGTCAGGCCAGGACATAAAAACCTCCAAGGATGGAGATTCCACCACCTCTCTGGGTAGCCTCCTAGTGAGAAAGTTTTTCCTAATATCCAACTTAACCCCCCCCTGCTGCAACTTGAGACCATTGCTCCTTGTTCCATCATCTGCCACCACTGAGAACAGTCCAGCTCCATCCTCTTTGGACCCCCCCTGCAGGTAGTTAAAGGCTGCTATCAAATCCCCCCTCAATCTTCTCTTCTGTCGACTAAATAAACCCAGTTCTCATAGCCTCTCCTCAGAAGTCATGTGCCCCAACCCCCAAATGACTTTCATTGCCCTCTGCTGGACTCTCTCCAACTTGTCCTCATCCTTTCTATAGTGTGTGCGGTGGGGAGGAGCAGACAAAATTGGACAGTACTCCAGATGTTGCCTCACATCAGATCCAGATGTGGCCATCACATTAGATCCTGCTTGCCCCCGCCCCTGTTCATCCCACAGCCAATCCCTCCCCCAAGCCTGCTTGTCCCCCACTAACACCTCCGCATCCTGATTTACCTTAGATTGGGTGGCCATTTTTAATGTGATGTAACCACCTCCTAATCCCCTGAATGTCTGCACTTAGCCTATCAATACATAGGTAGGCATTATTAACAAAACCATACAGCCTGTAACATCACTAATATACAGTGCTACCCCACTATCTTTGCCTTTATTTCTATCTTTCTTCACCACACTTACCCTTAAATACTCTTATTCAATCATGTTGTTATCAACAGAATCATAGAAAAGTAGGGCTTGAAGGGACCTCTGAAAGTCATCTAATCCAAACCCCTGTGTCAGGAAGAATTATCCCTATCTCAAAACTATTCCATACAAGTCCTTGTCTAACCTATTTCTAAAACTACACAATCAGTCTTGTTGTGCAGTTACAAGTCATATTGACCAGAAGCACCTAAGCGGCCACAGGTAAAGCAGGTGGATAACAGTGATCAGTGTTCTGCTGTTACAAGGACTCTCAAGAGATCCAAGGAAGAGTGTTTTATTTGTGCTATTTATACAGTATCTAGTTTCACATCCTCCATCAGTAATTGTATGTAATTTTTGCATTTTGTTGCTTAAAGGTCTTTAACAGGGTATGCAAGAAGCTCAGTTATTTCTCAGTGATTTCATCCAGTCTCCTAGCCAGAGGGAATACAGTCTGTTTATTGACTATAGTGTCTCCTCTGATATCTATACTCCTTTTTTTGTGTATTTCTTTGAATACTTCCCAATGACTGAATATCTAAAAAATGTCTGATTAGGAACAACCTTTGAGCTGTGTGTTAATCACTGTGACCTTGACATAACTTTGTCCACCTTTCCTTGAAGAGTTTTAATGAAAATCACCTAAGTCTCCATTTCTCCATTCTGTGTAATCATTTTTCATTGTTTCCAGCATGAAAATGGCAATTGTCCTTGCATGAAGGACAAGCAATGGATTTTTGTCTGGTCCCATCAAGAGACTTGTAAACTTCATGTGCTTGTCCCATGTCCTTGCTGCTGGCAAACAGAACACCATTATGTCTTTGAGTGGACACTGGTGGCAGCCTCTTGATCCTTTTCAGTAAAGAGTTCCCAGCCAACAGATTTGTGTCTTCCTATTATTGTTTTGAATATAATTTTCTCGCTCTTCTATTCTTCCTTCATTCTGCCAATCACCATTTCTTCAATTTTCCTTTGGAGCTTATATATAAAAGCTCCAAAGGAGCTTCGTTCCACATTGTGCTGTGGTCCCTGGACATACTTATCATCTTTTCTTTCTCTTCTGCTGTTGTTGCATTCCCTTCCTGTCTTTCTGGTCACCATATATTCTGCCTCCTTCTTTTCCTCAGTCTTCAGTGGAAAACCTGTTCCACACCTCTGTGTCTCCTTTGCTGGTGAGTTTCTTCTTCGGCCCTAAGGCTAGTTCTTCAAAGAGCCACCCTCGTTGTCCTAGAAGTCAGATCCTCTGTTTCAGCAGGTGTCTGTAAATTTTAAGTTGTCTGTGTAACATCCTGTCCTCCACCATCAAATCCCCATCTGAACTCCACCATTATCTTCAGCTGCATTGCTAACCCTGAGCTCTTCCCTTCTATGAGCTTTGTCAGGCAATATTTCCTACATAGAAGCATAGACAATGAGGGTTGGAAGAGACCTCAGAAGGTCATCTAGTCCAACTCGTGCTCAAAGCAGGATCATTGCCAACTAGGTCATCCCAGGCCAGGTTTATCTAGATGGGTCTTAAAAACCTCCAAGGATGGAGATTCTACCACCTCTCTGGGTAACCTGTTCCAATGTTTTATTACCCTCCTAGTGAGAAAATTCTTCCTAAAATCTAATGTAAACTTCCTTTGCTGCAACTTGAGATCATTGCCCTTTGGTCTGTCATCTGCCACCACTGAGAACAGTCCAGCTCCATCTCTTTTGAACCCCCTTCAGGTAGCTGAAGGCTGCTATTAAATCCCCTCTAAATTTTCTCTTCTTTAGATTAAATAAACCCAGTTCCCTCAGCCTCTCCCCATACATCATGTACCCCATCCCTCAAACCATTTTTGTTGCCCTCCACTTGACTCTCTCCAATTTGTCCACATCCTTTCTGTAGTAGGGAGTGCAAAACTGAACACAGTACTCCAAGATGTGGCTTCACCAGTGTTGAATAGAGTGGAGTAATCATTTTCCTTGACCTGCTGGCAACACACCTACAAATGCAGCCCAGGATGCCATTAGCCTTCTTGGCAACAAGGGCACACTATTAGCTCATATTCAGCTTATTGTCCAAAGTAACCCCCAGGTCCTTTTCTGCAAAGCTGCTGCCCAGCCAGTCAGCCCCCAGCCTGTACTGGTGCATGGATCGTTCCGTCCTAAGTGCAGGACTTTGCACTTGTCCTTATTGGACCACATGAGATTTCTTTTGGCGCAGTCCTCCAATTTATCTAGGTCATTTTGAATCCTAGCCCTACCCTTCAGTGTATCTACTACTCCCCCCAGCTTGGTGTCATCTGCAAACTTGCTGAGGGTGGACTCTATACCATCTTCCAGGTCATTGATGAAGACATTGAACAAAACCAGCTCCAAGATTGACCCCTGGGGCACTCCACTTGATACCAGTGCCAACTAGACATTGAGCCATTGATTACTACCCACCGAGCCTGATGACCCAACCAATTTTCTATCCACCTTACTGTCCATTCATCAAGCCTGTACTTCCTTAGCTTGCCTGTGAGAATGCTGTGGGAGACTGTATCAAAAGCCTTGCTAAAATCAAGGCAGACAAGGTTCTTCGGGTAAATCAGGTATCTTATTTTGGACCTCAAATAGACTCAAATAATTGGGAAAATCCCTCTTTGCCAACTTTGGGTACAAACACCAAAATCACATCCACTGGTAACCCTGCATCCACAGAGCCAGTCATCTCATCATAGAAGACAATCAGGTTGGTCAGGCATGACTTGCCCTTGGTAAATTCATGCTGACTGTTCCTGCTTCAAAGAATGACATAAGAAACATGTACGTGTAGGCAGTTATGGATAAACCTTTTGAAACCTCTCGGAACAGCAAAAAATCCCAGAGATATCAGTGTGTGGGAGGAAGAAGAGACACCAGACAGATGATGAAAGCTCAGGTGCCGGGAGAGGCAGACCTAGAAGTCATCAACACAGAGATGGCAGTTGAGCTAAACAAATCAAAGCAGAATAGTCAGGGAGACAGTGTGGAAAGAGAATAGGGGTCAGCCGGGCAGGAAAAACAGGATTTAGATACACAATTACATTTGTATATTCAAAAATGAGTTTTGCAAACTGCAAATGGATAAACTTGCACATTGTATGGGATGAGCTTTTAAGAGCCTGCTTTAAAAACTCCTAGTCCTAAAAATATATCAGATTTGCTAATGCAGCTAACAAGAAACAACCTGGGATCCTCATATGGTATGAAGAAGCATATTTCCATTGACTCAGCTGATTTCTTTCCTCCCACGATCTGGGTCATATTTTTCTAAGTGACAGATCAATGCTTTAAAAATGTCAGGAAGATTATTTTTATATCAGATGTCAATCCTTTCATTTTCAGTTGCCAGAACTAATGGAATTTATAATATCTTGGTACTTGTTGCTAAACAAAAATTTAGGTGTTCTGCTTACCTGGACTAAACTTGTTTTCAAAGAACAACAAACAAAAAAAATGTTTAACTTCTGGAAGTTTTCCTTTTGTTACCAAAAAACTTCTGAACAACAGCATGTTCCTTTCTGTTTTCTAAGATACAAAGCTGTTAGCAGAAGATAAACTCTAATCTATTCATGCAGTTTATGGCTTCTCTTTTTGATAAATAAAAAGTTGGTTCAGATGAAGAAATAACATTTTGATGAATCATTGGGCTGGAGACAGCAGACAAAATTAGATAAAAAATGTACGTGCATGCATGACATAAATCAAAGCTTCTTCAGTACTAAAACATAGGGCTCCCTGTACATGTGCTTGGAGATGAGGTGCTGGGGAATCTTAGTTAGAATGGTTCCCAGACAGCCAGTCTAATTAAAATAGCTCAGCATCATGTGAATTAAGACCCCCGCACCATATTTCAAAATGGCTACAGGGGTGTTTTAACTAAAGTTCATTCAACAAGGTTTAATTAAAGCACCCCTGTGGCCATTTTGAAACATGAGACATTTAATACACATGATGCTGGGTTGACACTAAATCATTCTAGTTAAAACACAGAGCAGACTCCATTAATGAAGTCTGCTCCAACATGTTTTAATTAGAATGCATTACAGCATGTCTATAGACAGCCTAGGTGTCTACCTATCAAGGTAAAGGTGCTCTGGTCTAGGTGGCGACAATCAGCTCTTTATGATTTCTGTGGGCCATACAATAAGGACCATATGAAATGGCACAAGGTACATATTTTCCAATACTCAGCACCCAAAACTGAAGTCAGATTGAAGCTGAGCCATTTTGACAATCTAGTTCCCAGGAACAAAATTGTGCATGTGCAAAGCCAGTAACAGACATTGTACTTTCTAGACAAAGACATTTTTCAACTTATTTTTCAACTGCATTTTTTCAATTTAAAGGACAAATATTACAGATGTGTCTCACTCTAAACCCCTAATCTGGGAACACCTGGATCTGGGGGGAAGTTTATCTCCAGAAGTGTGTGCATGAACATATGCTATGTCCAAGCAAAGACATGGTCATTCCAAATGCCAGATGCTTGCAATCCCACTCCAGAAATGGTTTCCATGTGAGAAAGCAGATACCAGTTTTATTATTCTGAATACATAGATTTGTCTCGCTCACACTGAACCTTATCCAAAAGGGCAGTAATCCATAAAGAAATTGTATTTCCACTCCATCAGAATAATTCTTTTAGCTGCCAGTGCTGACTTCAGGAGCCACATTTTTTTCCTGTTTATTGAAATTACACAGGCTGTGGGTTCATCTAAAAGAGATGACTGCTGCTTTTTTGTAATCTGAATTGGTTTCCATGGACTTTCTCCATTTGTCTGATACACAGTATACAAACTCACTTTGTAGAAAGGGATGAATCTGGCTTTGATTATGTTCCTAAGCTGGGAAAAATTTAGGACTATATACTTCCCTTGACCCACAGAAGATCTCTGAGTGATGTGAATGGGAGGTGTGTAAGATCAATGGTTAAAAATAAAAAGCCTTTATTTAGTAACACAGTTTTTAGCTCTCATTGTTTTATCATAGTTCAGGATCTACTTGGAAGTTTTTGAATTCCAGGCTATCACTACTGGCACAAATCAGGAAGTATGACGGAACCCAGGAAAAATTCAGATCTGATATTTTGGGACGTGAAACCTAGAATGAGAAGTTTAAACATAGTTGGCCAGGGAATGATTTAAAGAGGGGGCTGGTAAGATAAAAACAGTGGGTAAAGGGCAGTAGAATAATTGGGGTGGGTGAAAAGGACACCCACCCTGGGCACCAAGTTAGGAGGGGCACCAGAAATATCCTCCACCCCCCATGGAGTCTGTGCCCCAAAACCAAGAGCAGTCCCACAGTTTACCCATGCTGGGGACTCCAGAACAATCCCTGGCTCCTGCTGGTGCTTTAAGAGCAAGAGCCAGGGAGGGCAGAGCACTTGTCAGCAATGGCAGCAGCTCAGCTGGAAACTGTTTAAGAGTTCCCGGCATGGCTAGGACTGCTGTGCCCTTCCTCTTCCCGCCCCACCCTTGGAACAACATGTACCCCCCGACTGCTCTTGGACAGGCATCCCCTTTGCTCTCCTACGATGGTCCAGGATGCCAGCTCTGCTTGTTATGCCTCTGGTAAAGGGGAGAATCTATGCAGCAATATTTTAGTTGGGTTTAAGGGTTGTGGTGAGGGATTCAGATGAGAGAAGAGGAGATTTTACTAATTAACTTGGAAGTTGAGTAGAGCATGGACAATTGCTTTGCAAGAATAAGCAAATATAAAGAACAAGAAAATAATAGTATGGCATATATTACATGAATTACTGCAACCAAACAACAAGTGGATGTTCATTTACCTCTCATTTTAATCATATGTGTAATACTCGGAAGTGCTTCCATTACCTGCACTATAGCAAGGCTAGATATAAGTAATATCATGTATTAGATTAGATGCATCCTAATTTTTTAATCATAAAACTTTAAAAGGGTACTAATTAGGTTAGTTGTGCTTTAGAAGGACCCTAAAGATGACCCTGCTCCTCCTCTTGAAGGTTTTTGATCAACGCTAATTTCTGTTTGTTCTGTTACATATATATGTATTAAAATTTTAATTGTGGTGAACTGAATTGGGTAGTTTAATCAGCAAAGCACTTAAACATATGGAGAATTTCAAGCTATTTGCATGATTAAATTGAAAGACTTGGTCGAATCCTGGTCCCTTGTCTTCCATTTAAATTGGGACAGTCTTTTCGGGTGGGAGAGCTCACTGCCTGTGTTCCTTTTATCCTTAGCCTATACCAGGAATTCAGTTATGCTGATTATAGCAACCTGTTTAACGTTACAAACATCTAGGAAGTGAACTAACACCATAGGTCACTATAAGGCCTACCCCATGCCATTTCACCTAGGGCGGATCAAGAGAGACCTTGACTCAGGAGTCTAGTGATTAGGACATGGAGCTGGGATGGTGTCCTGCGTTCTGGTCTCTCGTAAAAGTGCTACTTAACTCATTTTATTCAGTAACCATTTAATGCAAAATGCAGAGAGAGTCTGGTAACAGGAATATGAGCTCTTCTGACATAGATTCCTAAGTTTAAGGCCAGTGGTAAGCAAAATCAAAGGGATCTTGGAGACAAAGCAAGGTTTGGACTTATGGTTATACATACAAAGACAGGTAATAGATGAATGGCTTTTGGTGGCGTTAGCACCAACCAGGTTTACTTGTTGTCTTGGCTATTTGGTTTATAGAAACATCAAGCATTGTAGGTGGTAGGAATGCCAAGGGCTACAGGAATTTATGATCTGCTCCATACTTTGTCTAAAGTTCAAACCCCACCTAGCATCTATATCTTCTCTGTCTCTTTATGTGTCACTTGTTTTCCTACCATTTCTGGTAACGTCATGCAGTCAGTAATAGATGTCAGGTTTTTTTCTTCTTCATATTTTATAATATGAATCTCATCTTCAGGTTAAGGAAGATAAGAGAAGGTTTAATTCCAAACTGCAGGGTTTACTCATCACACAGCATTTGTTAGTGGCCTGGAGGGCTGGTTGGTCACCTGGTATTAGCTCCTCTCCCTTGTTTTTGACCAGTAAGGAATATTAAGAGGTATTTAAAACCTTCAGTCCTTTTCTGGCTTTCCTTCCAAGCTAGTGAAGTTGCTGCAGGGATATAATGTGAGGAAGGAAGGTCTAGGAATTAGATCACTAGCCCAGGACATGGGAGACCTCCATGAAAGTCCTTGCTCTGCCACAGATTTCCTGAATAATGTTTGGTTCATTGCTTAGCCTCTCTGCACTTCCATTTGCCATTCATATGGCGAGGAGAGTAGTACTTTGCTACCTCTGTGTGGGGAACATATCTTCAAGAGATTTTGACATGAATTGGAACTGGTTGTTAAACAGCTCATGTTATACAATACTGCTTGCTTAAAAACCAGCCAGTGAATAAAGCAGGCACATTGGCTCTGGGTGATTACTGAACACCCCGTGATGGTAGGGCTTAGAAAATATCTTGACTGGAAGAATGGAGCAGTTAAAAGTTTCACCAGAACTGAAACCCTCTGGGAACGACTAGAACAACTGGAGATGGTTTTCACTCTGTGTCTGCAAGGGCTGCCAGCAGACAGGGAGACAGTCTGAAGATTGCTTTATTCCTGGCTTTTGAGTCACTTGGTGTTTCTAACGGTTTCCATCTAATGCAAACAGGGGAGATTTACTGTGAAGCCACAGTGCAAGGATGTGAGAAGTACTACATACCCCATGAAAAATGAAATGTGTAGGAGATTTGTTTTAAAACAGAAGCTACAAAGAGAAACTAGCACGTGCGACTGCTCTAAAGCTAAAGACCCAGTCTTGTAATTTTGGTTGGTTAAAAGGGACAACAGATCATAACTGGGAACCAGGACCATCTCAGAGTGAAATTCCTGCAAGATCCAGAACTAATCCTTGAGAAAGCAATTAGCCAAATACAGGCTGTAATTCTGCTGAGATTGAAGCTTAAAACTGGAGCCCTGACACTGCAAACATGACAGGAAAAGGAATCTGGGGAAGAAAGGTGTGTGGAACTTAAAACCAAAGTCCATAAAAACATCCCACAGAGATGCTCAGGCTGTGGCACTACATCGTTTGATGTCATTTTACAAGCATTTGCACTAGATGAGCAAAGAAGATAGCAACAGCAACACATGCTCAGAGTGATTCTTCAGGGAAGTAATAGACAAGGCTGAAGTAGAAGATGACTGGACTCTCCACCTGGAAGTGAAGGGGACCTTTAATCATTTTAAATTGGACGTGGTTGCACCAGCCAGAAACAATGATAGAAGCACTGAAAGGGAAAGCACGAGCAAAACAGGTACAATCTGAAGCTTACTGTAAGGTAACTCCAGGATGGGAGCATGTGAGCTAAATGCAAGGTATATAACAAACTAGCAAGGACACCATTTGTTAATGTACCATAGGACATGTACTCATTAGTGGGATAAAGTTATATCAAGCCTTAAGCCTGATAAAGAGGGTGCACTCTAGACAGAGAGAAGACCAAAACATGAGTATGAGTTGGGGAACATCTTTGGGGAGATGAGGAAGCTGTCAGCCCAGTACAGAATGGAACTGAAATAACCCAAATGCCCCACAATTCATGCATCTAGGATAGTATCCCTTTCCCAGAGGCTAAAGGAGGAGCTTGATAGATTTCTTGTTTGAGAAATAGTAAAACACGTAAAAGCTCTAATAGAATGAGTTCATTTTATAGTCAAAAGATAAGAGGCCTCTGCTTATGAATAGACTCAAAAGAACTAAATAAATATGTCAAAAGCAGAGAAGCTCTGGGAAAGAAAGCTGATGTCAAATATTTTTCTATGCTTGATGCACCAGCAGGGTGCTGGCAGGCGCCCCTAGAAAAACACACGTGTCTGTGTTTATGCACATTTGACACCTCCTTTGGGGGAAACTGTTGGGTTAGGGTCAGCACTTAGGGTGTTTCACAGGACAACACAGCTAAGTTTTGATGGTGAAAAGGGTACTCCGGTTTATATACAAAGACATTTATTCTGGGCAAAATGATAGAACAGCATGACCAAAACCAAGCAGCTTTAGAAAGAGCCACAGCAAGGGTGAGGCTATCACGAACATGCCGGTTGCAGCGCACGCAACGAATTCTTATCCCCTGTGGAATGGTGAAGAATGCAAGGACATTTTTAATAGACACGGCTGCTTGAACTAGCAGCTTGAGAGTGCTCCTGTGCAAATCCCACCCCCGATAAAGGACGCAAGAGACTGAATTAATTAAAGAGGCCTGACACTGAGGGATAGTAAACAGTGACCAAAGTGGTTTCTGGATTCTTTCTTGGAAGGCAGCGTATATTTGCACCTTACAGACTAATAAAAGGGCGTATGTGTGTGTGTATGTGCGTGTGTAGCACAATCACTTCATTAGATCTAATGAAGTAAGCTTTAGCTCAGAAAGCTCATGATAGCTACCCACCTACCTACCTATCTACCTACTTCGGTGACTTTATAAGGTGCTTACTATGCCTCTGTCCTCCTTGGAAGACAGTGCACAGTGGACTCCATGTAAGTGCAGAGCCTCAGTATTCAAAAAAGCCTATGCACTTTCCCAGATGTAGTGCAAGCAGGCGTAGTTAACTATTGCCAATCACAGAGCAGAACAATTGTCATTCACAATGCAGAAAGACTCAATTAATCAAAATGCTGCTTGCAAGCTGGTAGCAGCTATTTAAACTGCTTGTCAGGGTTATGTAGCAATGTCAGCTCCCTGGCTTTAGCCTTGAAATTGATGGCAGATAATCAGTGTCACGGCTGCTTCCCAGTTTCACCATTTATAATACAGTACATTGTGAGGTAGGAAGTGGGGCTGAAAAATGCTAGGCCATTTAGTGGATTATACAGTTAACCAGTGTTTGCTATAATTAAGGGCCTACTTAATTTGCAGTTTCATGGATTTCACAGAAACCATGAAAGCCGGGATTGTCCAGGAAATCCCCATCAAAAAAACTTAATAAAAATAAAATGTTGGCTCCCCAGTGGGAGCCGTGGCCCTTGCTGCGAGGAGAGGAAGGCACTGGCTGGTGGGGCAGCATGAAGGGCTGGTGGCAAAATGGCAGCTGCCCCCTTGTCCTCCTCCCACTACCAGGGCCTCTACCAATCAGCACCAAGGGGTGGAGCTGCCACAAAATCCCTGCAAAATCAGCTCTGTGTGCTGCAAGCAGGCCATGAAAAACTCTTTGTCTTGCCACTATTTAAAAGTAGGTCACCAGCTGTAATGTATGTGATAGGCATAACACTGGTACCCATATTGTCTTGTGTAGTTAAGCAAGTTATGAGCTTATCCAATACAGGCTGAGTCCCCTTTTACTTTATGCCTGTATATGGCATGTACACAGCAGAGTAACTGCATTTCTCAGCATTCATGCACAGTTTGCAATGCAGCTTTCCCTATGTGGGCCTACTGAGCATGCTCAGTAGACCTGCATTCTAGCCAAGCATCTACACAGCAAAACACAATTGCCTGGGAATATGTGTCAGGCCAGGTACGTCCCAAAATTGTACTCGAAGTTGCTGTACACCTAACAAGAGGTGGCCTTCCTGCTGTTTTGCCCAATAGCTAATGGTCAAGGCAGTTAATCAGGGTGGGCACACCTAAGTTCTGGGCCACCCTCACATATACAGGTTTTGGACTATGTAAAAGTACCAGAAACTGCTCTTGGGTGCATAAAGCAAAGCGAGATTTAGCCCTACATGTAAAAATGGATGTGACTGTATTGGCACAGTATAATATAAAGTATACACTTTTATAATTGTATAGTCAAAACTATAGACCAACAGTTCATGCATCATTGGTTCTTATAAAAACTGAACAGTGGGCACATCTACATGTTCATTAATGTGCAGTAGTTACTGTGCATTTAGTTTAGTACTTGCTTAATGAAGTAATAACTAAATGCGCAGTAACTATAGTTACTGTGCAGTATTGTTGGCACATGGCTTTTTAGTGATGCTTACTGGGCAGTAGTCTAATACTACTGTGCAGTAGCATATTATTAACGTGGTTTTTGTCCGCCATGCTACTTCACAGTGTTATTAAGCTACTGCGCATTAAGCATCTTGTGTAGATGCACCCAGTATGCTCAAAAAGAGAAGACCCAAGTTGGTGGGTGTAAAAATGTCATGTCTTTGGACAGCATATCTGCCTAGCTCCTGTGACCAGTTTAAGAGATCAGTATTTAAAGGGATTTTGTTCAAAGCAGCAGTAGGGTGGTTCTTAAAAGGATACAGAAAATGCATTAGAAGAGGATACACAAAGCTCCATTTGGGAATGGAAAATGTAAAAGATGGGGCAAAGACGTTTTAAGCTTCAGATGAACATTGTGGAAACTGCTAAAGCTTGTCACGTATGCCAAAAATGCAGGCCAAGTCAAACAAAAAAGCCCAATGCAGGAAAAATTGGTCCCCTTGGAGCAAAGTAAGCACAGATTTGTTTTACAGTGGCTGGCAAGAAAAAAATCTATGTGCATACTGTACATGATCATTGCTCCTTCACAGAAGTAACCTTACTCGGTGATTCTACAGCAAAGCAGGTGATTGTGCCTATTACATCTATTTTTGTTAGGTACATTAAAGCTGACATAGGAATGTCTGGCAATGGGCCGCAGTTTGGTGGGCATGAGTTAATTGGTGTTCATGGAAGTACTGGTTTACACTTGAAACTTCTAGTCCCCATTATCCAATGGGCTGGATGAAAATAAATAACTTCCAAAGACTGTAATAAGTATTTAGTGCTGTTAAATTACAGAGTAGCACTAATGAAACATGGGTTGTCACTTGCAGTCACTTTTTTTCAATAGAACAATGTTTGCACTGTTAGAAACTGATATTAAAGTCTCTGATGATCTGTCTAGACAGACAGACAATGATTAGCAATAGGCACAAGTAGTAGTGTCACAAAGGGAAGCTTTATGAGCATCGTGAAATTGTCACTCCAGATGGATATATATTATAGAAAACATTGAAACTGTCCTCTTCAAATCTCCAAATGGAGGGTGAGTCGAGATACGGAGTTAGCCAATTTGTCCAAAAAGAGTCTCAGATAGGCAAGACCTGCATTAGGCTAAGACAGCTGAACTGCAGAATATGGCACATGCAGAACTAATGAACTTACTAATATTTCATCTTGATAAAATACATCAAAATTAACTATTTTGGTAGGGCGGTACTTCCAAGCTTCACAGCTCTCCATTTGCTGACAAATTCCAATATTTGACTTTCCATATTAATTTGGGATGAAAACATTTCTAAACACTGGAATGTCCTGTGGGATGAAATTCTGATTTGACAACTAGCCCTAGTCTGTACCAAAATGCTCAAGGATACTGTATGGTTTTTATTTTCTTTCCTTGAGTTCTGTGCGCAACGTGTCCATTTTATCATTCTTTCATATCCAATTCTTTGTCACAGCAGCTTACAAACAAGGAACCAAAACCTAAACATCTGGACTGGTTGAACCCAACAAGAATTCAGGACATCCAAATTCAAACTCCAACAGTTTGCTTGGCCAGTTCCCAAGTATTGCAAGCCTGTCTGAAATGCATCTCTTTCTTTAGCAAGCTATGTTGAGCATTATGGTGGAGCAAAGGACAGTCTTTAAATTGTCCTGCCTCCTATGTCAACAGGTCAACCTGCTCATATTAAGTAAAGAGAGAAGGTCTGAATTGCACAATGGCCTATTTCTCACATATAAGTCTTATTCAAGACTCTCAGCATCCACACTAATTCAGACTTACAGTAGTGCTGGCTTTTTTCCTTTACAACCTACATGGTGTATTTTTTTTCTAGCTAAAAGTAGGAAAACTCTTTAGCTGGATTACTATTTTCTATTTTGAAGTATTTCACTTTTAAAACTCCACTAAGGAAAAACACCAATGACCTGACAGAATAACTAATCTCTGATAAATATTCAGTCTTCTTCTGCCTTTTGGAGCTCTCGACAGACCAGTCGGAGCCTGGTGTGGAATTGAAAAGAGGATCCGGGACTCCAACCTTTGGACCTTTTGCAATTTGCTCTGAACTTTCTAAACCCTTTGGCTCAGCTGCTTGCCATGGACTATATAAATGCAGGTCCAAGTCGTGAGGCTCATTCTCTTCCTGAAGCTGTGGTGGGAGGAGGTGAAGGGGGAAAGAAGAGGAGACACAGCGAGGGCTGCAAGAGTGGCCGGTGCTCGCCATGGGCCCTCTGCAGCTCTGGCTGCTGCTGCTCCTGCTGAGCAGCGATGTTCTCGCTCGTAAGTAGTACCTTATATTATTCAAGGGCTTGCTGCTGCTTTTCCTGTGACCACCCCTCAGTGAAACTGCAGGGAGGTAAAAATCAAGAGTGCCACAAACCATCTCCTCTAGTTGAGAAAGATGCAATTCTTTGCCATGGTGGGGTTGTCCCCTAAGAGAGGGACCTGCAGTAATTCCACAGAAAGAAACGTTGGAAGTAGCACCTGGTTTCGTTGGTTTATTTTTATTTGACACATTAAGCATGGCTCTGCTAGTTTGCTTTTGCCTCGTTGTTGTTCTTTAGTGTGGTCACTGTTGCTTATTATGGAGAATCAGTAAGGTTATTGCCAATTCATTTTACTGTAACGGTGATGGGAGGTGAGCAATAAAACGTGATGTCTTTGGTAGGAAACACGGCAGTTTGACACAGGCCGCGTGTTAAAGGGTGTGGTAATTCTGATCTGTATATTTTGTCATGCTGTGTCCTTGGGAACAAACTCCTTCCTTCCCTGGCAGTGGCTATTTAGGTTGTTTAGTGTTGCTGTTGTTTGTAAAGTGCAGTGAAGGAAAGGGACTGACTCCTGCACTGCTGCAGTGAATGCTGTTTGGAAAATCAGGTGTTATGCATGGCAGTACCATCAGCTTCATCCAAAATGTACCTTTCTCGACTCCTCTAGTGTCATGTGAAGGCTGGATCTGATCCTATATCTTGTTGCTAAAATTATTACATTCCATAAAATACATTTTATTTTTATGGAAAAAGAAATACGGGTCTCTCTCAATCTGCACTGAAACAAAGCACAAAACTCCTATTAATTTCAGTGAGCTTTGGATCGTTGTCTGTGTCCACGGCAGCATGCCTTTTCAATATTCAGACCCATCGTAAGCAATGGCGCAGCCTTGTGGAATCCAAATATTGCTTAAATTCAACAACATTTTCAACAGATCTATTTACATTTGTCATTACATCAGGTGAATTATATATTGATCTGCTTTTTGCCAGTCCATGAAATTTGAGGTTTCTCCCTGCTTGTGGGCAAACAAGTCCCGTACAGTGAAGCTGTCATTATTTTTACAAAGGCAGTTAGACCACAGTGCAGCCAGTGATCCAGTCTGCAATATTTCCACAATTAATAACAAATTACAATGTTCAACGTAAATAATAAACAGCCCCGAGCACATTGGTGCGTTCTACCTCACTCCGTCATCCATGGACTTTATGTAGCACATACTTCATATAGCACAGAGCTTTGTATACATTTGCACTGTTAACCTGACTTTACTATTTAGTTTCGTGAGCCTAAAATTGGGCCCTCAATGGCTAACTCACAAAGTATATGTCCCGAAGTGGCATACCTTTGAGCATCACAAGTGCTCAATACTAGTTTTAGGTGTTAATGTGTGGACAGTCCAGGTGTTAAGAGCTCCAAGGAGTTGCCCAAAACAATTCTGTAACCAGGCCCTTGGTGCCTGATTACGCTGTTGGTATTAATCAGAGTTTTATTGCTTACATCAGCATGTGCAAAAAAAAAAAGCAATTTAATTTGTTAGTACAAGTTAGCAAGGTCCTACTTGTCTGTGTTTCTCCCCCTAAAACACAATGTTGTGTTTATATTGGTATATCTGTGTTATATTAGTTTTACTATTTTTGCCTAAATTTAGTTATATTAGGGTTGTATGTTGTTTCCAGGAGCATGGCTTTCAGCCAGAATCCTTCATAAACTGAACTGAACTATTACGTTAGAAAAAAAGTTGCACACACTAAAGTTTTAATTCTTACTCTGCTCCTTTACAGAAGAAGAGGGGCCTGAGAACGGAAGTCCCAGCTGCTCAAGTATGAGTTGTTTTTTTATATTCACTTTGCTCTGATAATATGCTAACTCATGATATTTCCCAGAGGTGGGGTTTTATTCTTCCATAAATCCTAAGCCAGATACAATAAATGTGATAGACTATATCCTGGAGTTCTTAGGCAAAAATCTCATAGAGATACACTCCGCATTTCTTTGCTTTGTTGGTTTTCCAACACATTCCCAGCAGTGAATCCCTTCTTTGGAGACCCTCTTTCTGTAACATTGAAAATTTAACACAGGAATCGTGTACCTTTCACTGATAATCTCACTCCTGATTCAGTCCTTTGAGCTACACCCAGGTATTTGCACTTGGCTACCTAACTATCTGTCAAGTCCATCAACAACTCTATCAGCAAGGGCAATAATTTATTAAAACAAGTCAAGAATAAGGAAATGCTGACTTTATGTGCAACCTTTGTCATGAACCCTGATTGGCCCTGACTTCTTGCTGGATACATAATGTTCTCAGGGAGGGTCAAAGTATCTGATGAGTTGGTGTTGTCCCCAGTGGTCTTTACTTTCCCTTATTTGACACTAGCACCATCTACAGGTGATCAGGATTAATTCATCTGAATCCTTTGACTGATATTCCCTACATGTACTTAGAAAGGATGGTAACTGAGAGAGGATTTTTAGATTCTTCTATAGTTCAGCATCCTGGTTTCAGGGTTATGTCCTTTTTTGGTGCTAATTTTTGGCAACTTAACTCAGTTCTTGGCGGGGTTTGGTCTGTTTGTTTTTAGATGAATGTGGTTCCATAAGACCATAAGACATAGGCTTTTATTAAAACAGTGGCATTAGTTGTCTGCACCAAATATTCCTAACTCTTTATCAGATGTTAATGGCAATTAACCAAAGCCAAAGAACCAACAATTGCTGTATTAAAACTGTAGCTTCTGTTTGAACCATAGAGGATGTCTCAGAAAGACATTCAAGTTTTATTTAAAAATGCCATGTCCCTTTCTAATGATTTCCTTGAAGTCTTTATGCCCAAAACTTAAAAAGAAATCAACAGTGGGAATATCTTAACATGTTTTTTCTATTGTGGGAATTGCTTTTAATTTTCATAATGCTACCTGGATATGTATATCTAAATTGTCTGAACAAGTCATGAAAATGTACTTGCTTTCCTAATTGCAGAAGAGGCAACCAGATTTAAGCACCTCAGAAAATACGTTTACACCTATGAAGCAGAAACCGCAAGTGGAGTGTCCGGAACAGCAGATTCACGAACTGGCTCCAAAATGAACTGCAAGGTAGAGAAAGGGGAAGTAGAAAAACACTATAATCTGGAGACAATACTTGGCAATGCGGGAAAGTATTTCCCAGCCAGCTCAATTTTTGCTGAATCAAAGTGTCATCAGCAGACATACTTTAATGAATGAAATATTAACAAAAATCAATATTTTGCATGAAACACAGATGCTTTTAGAAGACAACATGTTGTTAAATCAACATCGTTTTTTCCCACTGGTTCATTAAAGTGTTTGACCAGCCCTAATTTGAGATCTGACTGTTACCTAATTTACTGAGGTGAATGTAGCAGAAGAGGAGGTCCTTTTTTCTGGGCTCAGTCACTTACTATGGGACTAAGGGCAAGTCAACTTTTCTATGCCTGATCTAGCTTCTGATCAAAATGAGGAATAGATGACCTTTACCATCACTTGGGTACCTGTAAGCCTGCTTGCTTTCACTTCTTTAGACAAAAGCTGCTATTGACATCCACAGTGTTACTTAAAAATGAATTTTAGGAAGTCTGCTGTCATTCAAGATGCTAACCGAGGTAGTGCTAATGAAAGAAGGAGCAAACGCATATCCTGTGTGTTTCCAGGTGGAACTGGAGGTCCCACAGCTGTGCAGCTTTATCCTGAAGACAAGCCAGTGCACCCTGCGGGAGGTATTTGGTACGGATGCTGAGGGAAAGGCTATGCTGAAAAAATCTAAGAACTCAGATGACTTTGCCAGTGCTATGTCCCAGTAAGTAAAAATGCAGGCTATACCACAGTGTGACAATCTGCCCTGCCTTGAAAAAAAGGCTGAGGTCCATGGCTGTTCTGACCCAGATTTTGAAGCGAATTGGGGGAGACTAGTTGTAGCTCACTGGCTCACTTGGTCTCAATACAGTTGAGGGCTAGTCAGGGACACACATAAGTCACGCTACAGGAAGATGGTATAACTGAGCTCTGCTGTCTCTGGGATGCCTGGCCAGGTCCCTTTCTACTGGTGGGTTATGGTATAGGAATTACCAGAGTCTCCACTGGTACATTTCTGATAGTGGACAGGTCCCCTGCATGGAAAATATTCTCAAACACCGTCTGCAATTGGTACTGCTTACACGTGAAAAAATGGGCTCAGACTGCAGCCCAGTTGTATCTTTATAATCCTTCGCAACATAACGACCTACCTGCATTTGTAAAGTAATGCATATCCTGCCTCTGCTCCACCAGTCTCCAACACTTTTTTGTCTCCTATGTCTACACTCACTTTGTCACTTGTTTCAGTGCCTCTGCTTATGCAGGGAGCATCCTTCTGGAAGAAGTCCCAAATGCTACTTTTCTGTCCTGTATTTCACAGACAAAGAACTTCAACATAACTTGAGGTGGAGGAGGAACATTTTTTTTTTCAAGAAGTTATCCAGTCTTGATACAAAGACATTGGGTGACAAAGGATCCACCGCTTTGCTATTCTACTTTGTCACATTTCTAATATTTTTTTTTTCTTTCTGACAGGCATGAGCTGAAATTTAACATGCAGGATGGGACAAAAGTCCAGCTCTACCCTGAGAAGCACGAGTCTGTGAATATTCTTAACATCAAGAGGGGGATCATTTCAGCTCTTCTGGTGCCAATGGAAACAGAAGACAAAACCAAAATTGTTCCCATGGTAGGAATTTGAGAACAGTTACTTTTATTTCTCCAGCAGATCTCACTTAGTGAACCCAATCCTGAATTTCTTGCTCAGGAATTTTGGTAGAAAGGGTCCATTGTAGCTGAATTTGGACTTGTCTGGTAACATGAACAATTATGCTAATTTTTCACTCCTTTCCAGGATACTGTCTATGGAAAATGTGACACTGAAGTTGAAGTCAGGACCAGAAAAGGAAGCATAGCAACAGATATTTCAATGAACAGAAACCTGAAAACCTGTGATAACTTCAATCCTGTTAGAGAACATGTCAGCCCAATTGCCCTTATAAAGGGACTGGTAAGTTCACAAGGAATAATATTGTTTAAGAGCATTCTTTGATAACTAGAGCTAGATTATTTTCTAGAAACCATGACCATTACAAATAAGGTAAACTTTTATTCAAATGTATTTTTGAAGACCCTGATAGTGCTGCATGCACATCTGTGAGAACTGAATCTGATCTATGATTTTTACTTACTGTCATGGTGATAGTAAATGGAAAAAAAAGAGGAAAGAATAGCAATTCCCCTTCTTTCATATTCCTCCCATGAATACTGAATTGTGACATGTTTTTAGACAGCACTTGTAAAAGCTAATCTTTTTATTAATATGTATATACACCTTCAACTCTAAGAACGGCAATGTCTTATAAGGCATGGACCAAGATAAGCTAAATATTTCATTAAACTTTATAGTTCAGGTCTTTCAACTTACACATATACACTGCCTGTAACCAGCCTCCATATGCAGGTACCACATGAACCTAGTAAAACTGTTTGATAAGTCCTATCTTCAGAGACAAATCAGGCTGTTTTCATCTAAGTTGCTCATGCACAAATGTTTGCTCACACATTTCAAGATTTGCTCCTAGGATAAGTGTGCTTATGCTTTTTGCCCTTCATAGGAATCTATAAATTCTTTGTAAGTGCAGACTCCACAAAAGAATGAAAAGAAACACCAGTTGTTTTAGTGTCTGAATTTTTCTAACCATTGCAAATTACTTCATGAGTCGAGAGTGTCTCCTTTCCCAGAGCCTGTAAAACAGGGTTGTCAACTTACATGGGACCCCACTCTGGATCTGGACTTCAGGGCTTTTTGTGTGCCTGATACAATCTGGGGCATGGGAGCAGGCTGGGTGGTCACCATGATGGCAGTGGCAGTGGGTCTGGAGGTGGTGAGGGGTCCAGCACCAGCAGAAATCCAGGGGTAGCAGTGGGTCCAGGTAGCAGGAGGTGTTCAAGGGCACAAGAAGAGTTTGGGGGCAGCCATGTCAGTGAGTCAAACTTTCTGCCAGTGGCCATGAGCCAAAGGGCCTTGCATTCTGCAGCAAGCCATATCCCCCAGCTTCTGGTTGCCAGCCATTAGTTCAACAGACTAGATAAAGAGAATCAATAGGCTAGTTCTGGCCATATATTTGACACCCCTGCTATAAAGGATCAATCTATTTGTACCTAGTAGGGTTGGAGGGTTGTTGTAGCCATGATGCTCCAGGCAGTACATGAGAAGCAAGTGATTCTTTGGTATTCACTTTTAGTGGGCCAACCGAATAGTTGGGGGAGATGTCAGACAAGCTTCCAGACACAAATTGCCCTTCTTCAGGTCAGGGAAAAAAGCAGAGATGGCCAAAGCTAAATACCAGATAAAACAATTTTCATTTGTCAATGAAAACAATGTAAGTCATAGAAAAATAGGGCTTTAAGGGGCCTCGGGAGGTCATCTAATCTAACCCCCATCTTTTCATTGAAATGAAAATAATATTCAGTTGGTTCAATAAAATGTATTATCAGAACCCCTCTACTACAGTTCCTCCTCAAGCAAACATTTCACTAATTTGATTGACACCTGAGATAAAGCCTCAGTAGGGTTTTTGCATCTGTAGAGGCTTCAGGATCAGGAATGATATTTGCAGAATTATTTAGCAAAAAGCTACGACGTCAATGACAATTTAAACAGCATTGCTGCTTTCACCATGTCTGAACTTCTCAAATGCAAACTATTTGTTTTACTGAAATGATACAAAGAAAAATGATCATCCAATTCATTTTTACAGGATAGTCCCTTGTCAACCCTGATCAAGAGCACTCAGTACTGTCAGTACTCTATTGATACCAAGAGACGGCACGTGTCTGAAGTGGTGTGTAGTGAAAAACACCTGTTCCTGCCTTCCTCGTACAAGTAGGCTGCATGCTATTTTATTTTATCCTTTCTTTGCAAATATGAATCATGAAAAATAAATGGTCAAATTCTATTCTGACTCATTCTCCTGTCAACTGCATGAATTGTAACACAGTTACAATCAGACAAGATCCATCTAAATTATTTAGACTCAACTAAAGTGCTGTATCTTAACTTTGTTTCCTAGAAATCGGTATGGAATAATGACACAAGTTACACAGACACTGAAGCTCGAAGACACCCCAAAGAGCAACAGCAGAACCTTTGATGAAGGTGCGACATGGCTCTGCACAGATACAAATATTTTTTTGGTGAATAGTAAACTACACCCAAAAAGCAATTTGGGAAGACTGAAACCATTTGGGAGGTTATGTAAAGTGGTCAATACTTACAGTCAGAGAAAAAAAAAAAGAAAAACTTCAGGAAATAACTGTGATGTTTATTCTGCTGTGCATATGCTAGTTTGGGGAAAATGAATGGTTTAGCCACATCAGCAGCTATACAAGACTGAAAAAGAAATGTTATTATGCAAATGGGTGGAAAGGAGTAGTCAGAAATAACATACCCCTTCAGTAAAGAAGTAATTAATATGTTTTGCTGCTTTTTAGCTGCACTGGAAAAGAGAGGACTTTCACTTGAAAATTCGAATGCTAAATCTTCAAAGTTTGGAGATTCTGTTCTGAAAACCCTTGAGGAACTACAGAAGCTATCCTCTTCCCAGAACAACCAGCAGAGACCAAGGCTCTTTTACAGATTTGTATCCGGTCTTAGAAGCTTACACAATGACACGCTTGGTTCTCTTGTTCCAAAGATGATTGAAACTTCCAGGTATGTACGCAGCAGTGTGCTCTTGTGTTATGCAAAAACACCATGTTGCAATATGGGGTTAAATCAATTCCAAACCTGATGTTCTGCTATAAATAGTGCCTAATTCGTGCCTAATCTTGCATGTTGCAATATTGAACATTTTGAAAGATAGGCCATGTGAACAGGCTAGAGAGAGGAGGGTAAGCACGATTAAATATTATCCCCAAACAAAATCAGCTTGGTAATCATCTATTTCAACAGGGTTTAGAGCATTATGTTTTTATTTAAATCCTTACCTTTCGCTGAAAAGTAAAATTTTACATTTTCTCCATAGCTGTTCATCATCTTATATTAATTGGGGAACTGGCCTCTAAAAGACAATCAATTCTGCTAAATGTGCTATCAAATCCACAGCATTTCCTGATCTACTCCCATACCGGCATGCAATTAGCACCATGCAACAATTAGTGAACCAGCAATCATAGATGCTAGCCATCCCCACATTACTGCATTACCATGCACAGTCTCATGTATAGGTTTTAAAGATTAGATAGATATAGGTTCAACCTTACATGGGCAATACAAGGAACAGATTTGCTCAAATACACTAATTATGACCCCGATGCCTGCTGCTACTACATCACTACTTGTAGGGAGCAGATGATTTTGGATGATCCAGAACTTTTCTGTCCAAATGTGTCCCTCCTGGTTGCATTTTATTCAGTTCACAGATTTGGAAAAAGCAGTGTTAGTTTGGCTTATCATATCATGGAGATTAAGGGTTTGCTTGTGGGCATGGGAAGGGTGCAAATTGGTTATAGCAGTGTTATAAGAACCTTTTTGTTACACATAGCTGGCTATTGTGTAAGCAATATGATGCTGCAATGCACTCACAGACACATATTTACAGCACACAAGTATAGTTTCAGGTAAATGAAACTATGAATGAATGAATGAATGAATAGAGGTTTTACGTGTATAGCTGGGATCAAAAAGGCTTGAGGATAAGCCTGAACCAAAAGGTCAGTGAGAAGTCCCCTTCTGAAACCAGAAGACTCTTGAATCCTTGTCTGTTTTTGACTTGGACCATTACCTGCAATGTGTTGGATTTGAGAATCTGTACTGCTGGGGATGACAAGAAGTTCAGATCTGAATCTGAATTTCAAGACTTGGTCCTTAGCGATGCAAAAACCTCTCTTAATTATAGAAAATGTCCATTTTCACTAGGATAGAGTTGGAGCCAAGAGCGTCAAAGAAGTGTGGCATGGTTATATCCTCACAAACATGGAGCTGACGTAAACTCTCTCTTTTGCTTTCAGTTCTATCACGATACAGGCTCTGACTCAGTGCGGTACCCTAGAGTGCTACAGTGCCATCCTACAGATACTGCGAAGTGGCCACGTCAGTCCTCTTGTAGCAGACATAGTTACATACACACTTGGATTGGTGCCTTCTCCATGTCCGAAAAGACTACGGGAAATTCTTAACATGGCCCAGCATCTGCGAAGTCGAGCTTCTTTTTATGCCTTAAGCCACACTGTTAATGGGTGAGGACTAACTACATATAGTTTCGGGGAACGGAAGGTGGGGGTGGGGTCAAGCAGTCTTATAATTATTGAGACCTAATGTCATTTGATTGAAAACAAATCCAATTAGACACATCCAAGTAAGGAGATTCTGATGGTTCCCCGTTCCATTCTGTCTCTCCATAGATTCTACAGAGAGAGGAATATTATAACAGAAGAAGTGAAGGATGTTGCAAAATTCATGGAATCACTGCTTGGCAATGAGTGCTCTGGAGATAATGAACTAGCCTACCTCACACTAAGGGTATTTCATTTCCCTTCCCATGTACAGGAGCTGTTCTGTTCAAACAGTAAAAGGGTGTAGCGCTACGTTCTGGGTGGTGAAGAAAAAAGTGTTTATTGCCTTGTTTTCATTGCTCACAGGCTATAGGAAACATGGGCAGTGTACTGGAAGAAGCTCATCCGAGTCTGAAATCTGCTGTTAGGACCTGCATCCAAAGTGAAGCTGCAACACTTTCAGTTCAGAAATCAGCCATCCAGGCCTTGCGGAAAATGACTCTTACTGAAGAGGTAAATCCAACACTGCTGGGGAATTGAGAGTGCACTGGCTGAACTGAGGACCTGAGCATTTATGCTCCCAGGTTCAATTATATTTAAACAATTTTGAAGTAAACTGTTTTGATCATTTACATTTTTTTTTCCCTTTGACATAACATTTTGAAAATTCAACTTTGAATTTCAAGGTTAGTTTCAAAATGGAACACAGTTTTTTGCAGAACATCATAATTTCCTGTAGAATAGAAATTAAGACTTTCAGTTAGCCCTATTTTAAAGTTGGAGTACTTAGTACTACTACTACTACATATAGTACTACTACTATTACATATATCAAAAAATCTCTTTGGAAAATGTTTCCCCCCCTCCTCCCCGCACCCACCCCCATGGAAAAAAAATAAAATAATTTTCATTGTCATTTCATTGCCAGTTGTCTTTCCTGCTTGGTGCAGGGGGCTGGACTTAATGATCTTCCGAGGCCCCTTCCAGTCTCACAATCTATGAATCTATGAATTTTTTCTGTAACTGTCTTTGACTTTTGGGGATTAAAAAAACTGAAAACATTCTTGTTTTCAACAGTCCAAAAGGAACGTATTTCAATTTTCATCCACTTTTTTCAGTTGCTGCAAACAAAATATGAAATCAGTTGTAACAAATACAGAGACGCAACCTTCACTTTACGTATTGAAACAAATTGCTAAAAAGAAAACTTTTATCAGTTGTGGAAATAAGCGGCTTAACTGTCCTTAAAGGAATAGCATGATCCAATATGTTTCAGACAGGGATAGGCATCTCATTTATTGACCAGATTATAGCACACTAATTGACTTTTCATTGTTGGTATAGGACCGTGCAGTGCTGCTTACAATTTTCCAAGAAGCTGATGCTCCAGTTGAAAAACGTCTGGCAGCCTATCTCATGATCATGAAAAATCCTTCCCAGTCTGATCTTGTTAAAATTGTGAAAACTGTCTCAAAGGACAAGAATGAACAAGTGAAAAGTTTTGTCAGCTCACACATTACCAACATTTTGGACTCTGAAGAAATAGGCATTGAATTGTAAGTGCAAAATTAAATTGAGCAGTGCTGACCTAGGAATGAAATTCTGAACCTAACTGCAATGCTCAGATCGTATTCAATGGTTTTATATTTTTCCCCTGAAAGATAATGGTTAACTTAAAAAAAATTATTTAAAAAAATCTGAAGTCAGAAGGCTAGGTCACTGGCTGAGGTAAGCCAGTGTTTTGAATACAAACAGTTTAAAGTGATTGAGGATCGGACTACACTACACGAGCATGGGAAAAGCATTGACTAATTGCAGTCAATATGACTGAATCAAAATTCCCAAATGATCTAAGACTGAAATACTTGTGATATTATATTAACTGTATTTCCATGCATTTCTTGTCCTTTTTTCAGCCTGAAAAACAAATTACAAGAAGCTTTTAAAGGATTCCAGATTCCAACAGCCAGGGATTTCAAAAAGTTCTCACGGAATTATCAGATTTCCAAAAATGTGTCTCTGCCAGGAAATAACTCTTTCTCCGCCAGAGTGGAAGGGAACCTCTTATTTGAGCCAAACAATGCTGTTCCTAAAGAAACCATGTTAAAAACTACTTTGCAAGTGTATGGGTTTAGTCCAATGGATATCTTTGAGGTATACCACTTTTTTTGCTATTTTGCAACTTTTCTTTCTTTCTGTCCTGCTTGCTTGCTTGCTTGCAAAACTTGCACTGAAGTAAAATTTCTTTTCAGAAGCATTTAGGACCCGGTCTAAAGCCCTCTTAAGTCAATTGAACTCTTTCCTTTGATTTCAGTGGACTTTCTGTGAAGTCACCTCCTTTGCTGACACCCATTACCAGCACATCTAGGTGCATTACAGGTTTAGACTGTCATGCAAAGTCTCAGTGGGCTTGTCTACACATGTATTAATGTGCTGTTGTTACTGTGCATTAAGTTTAGTACCTCTAATATGAGCTACTACCTAAATGTGCAGTAACTGGAGCTACTGCACAGCAGCGCCAGCGCATGGTCTTTTTGTGAAAAGTAATGCACAGTAGACTAATTCTCCTGCACATTAGCACATTAGCATGGCTTTTGCCATAACATGCTAATGCACTGTAGAATTAGTCTAATGTGCATTAAGCATCTTGTGTAGATGCACCAAGTAAAAATACAATGCATTGCTAGGTGATAACCTGGCTAGAGTTCTATGACCTACTAAGGATATACCTAAGTACTTGTGTTAGGAATTAAGAGATATAAAAACACTGCATGAGTTGTGTTGCTAGTCATCTTCACGGGGATGAATTTAATTGTAAGTGGTATGCAGCAGCCTGCTTCTCAGCCTTGCTGCACAGGAAAACTTTTTTCTAAAGCTTTCTCTGCATGCAATATATACTTGAAACACTGGTCACTAGATAGTGTCTGTGCTGCAGAGCTTTCTCAGGAAATGGGGAAGGGGTCTCAGTTATGATAATGCTTTACTTATTTCAGATCGGCTTGGATGGAAAGAACTTTGAGCCAACACTAGAAGCACTGTTTGGACAACAAGGGTTTTTCCCTGACAGCACCAGCAAGGCTTTGTATTGGATCGATGGCCGAGTTCCAGAGCAGGTTTCCAAAATGCTCTTTGATTATTTTGGTTACTCCAGGAAAAACGTACAGGAACAGGTATACTTTCAGACTGTTCTTTGATTAGAAATTAATTGATCTTTAATGTCTGCATATATAAGGCTTCACATATATATAATAAAGCATATGCAATATGCACTTCTTGCATATCAGAAACACTATTCTGTTGTGGTTAATCTACAGAAATTTAAAAAACCCCAAACATTTCATGATTCAGTGGCTGCATCTGCATGAGACACTGACTGCACAGTAGCTCCAGACTACTGTGCGGTAGCACCTCATGGCACAAACCATGACGCGATGCTACTGCACAGTCGTCTTGAGCTACTGTGCAGTCAGTGTCACAAAAAAGCCATTTGTCGGTGGTACTGCGCAGTAACTCAGGTTACTGTGCAGTCAGCATCTCATGTAGATGTGGCCTGTGTGATGTATATCAACATCCAATCCACTTTTACTTCAGAGAAAGTCAAGTTACTCCAGAATACATGTCATGTGCTCTCACTCTAATTCTAGGTAAAGATGTTGCTTTATCATATTTTAACAAATCAAAGATCCTGAGTTTTATCAGCAATAAGAATGTATGTACAGATTAGTGTGTGTTCATCACTTAGTTGTACTGGCTGTACAGAGTGACACAATTTTTCAAAGGGATCTCATTTCATTCTACTTTTGATTCAGGAGCTGATGACTGGACTAACACGTAATCTTGAAAAACTGATAAAAGAAGTGGGAAACAAAGACTTCCCTGAAGCTAGAGCTTACCTCCAAATACTTGGAGAAGAACTAGGGTACATGAAACTCAATGATTTCAAGCTTCTTGGTAATATGCTTTTAAAGACCATTAAAACTCTGCTGAGCATTCCAGAAAAGGTATGTTTTTGAGTGCTGAATGAATATTTCTGATTAGGTTTTTCTACCAGATATTTTTAATGGTTTAATTTGTGCTTACTTTGAAAAATCATGGCTATTTGAATGAAATATTATTAGTCATTTAAAAAGAAAACTACAGAGAAAAGTATTTCAAGTATAATGTCAAATGAACTAATTTAATACCACCTCTTGATCACAGCATATTGATTTCAATTCAATCTCAGTAACATCTTCCCAGCTATAAGAACAGTAAGATAGTGGAAAGACTGGTCTAGGAAAGTTGTGCAATCTCTTTTGCTGGAAGTTTTCTAAAAGAGGCTGGATAGGCATGGCATGGTTGATGAGCTATGATAATTTTGTTTGTATGCAGACAATTGGACTAGAAGTTCCTTTGGGTCCTTTCCAGTCCAATGGTTTTGCAATAGTTGTTTAAATCTAATTGCTAATCCAGAGAAGAGTGAGAAGGTTCAGATCATTTGAAAACGCCTGGATTTGGGAGATTTGTTACTCTGTGTTTTGTATTTGTTACTCTGTTTTATATTTGATATTTTATTTTTATATTTATATTTGATTTTCAGACCATGGAGTTTTGTCACTGACTTCAGTAAGGCCCAAATCTTGCCAAGTCTGTCTAATTAGATTCTTTCAGTATTACACCTGTCACCACTGGTCATCATCACTAGTGGTCACTAGTTTTTTCTCAGGCTTAGGTGATGAAAAGATGCATTAACTTTTCTTAATTTTTTACTTCTGCCATGTAAAGTAATATGTCTGTATGTCTGTCTATCTTAGCCTTTGTTTTGAATAGTAATTGTTAATATAGAAGATGTGATGCCTTAAAAATATAATATACCACATTCTAGGTTCATTTCAATTTTACCAAGTGTACCTCAAAGTACTATATTGTCCAGCATTTATTTTCTTGTTTGATTCACAGATTGTGCAAGCCATCTCAAAAGGCACCGAGGCAGATTTATTTGTTCACTACATGTTTATGGACAATGAATTTGAGCTACCAACTGGAGCAGGATTTCAACTCCAGGTTGCTCTATCTGGAATTATGACCCCTGGAGCCAAAGCCGGGATGAAGATGCACCAAAAGCACGTACGTCTTAACTACTATCTTCATATTATAGTCTCCCAACAAGCATACTGTCTTGCTTGGGAACACACCAGTGAAATGGGCAAGTAAAGAATGGTGGCTAAATGTGTTAGTCTGTAGGTATGCAGAAGGCAGGGCAGGGTTGCACCTTATAGACTAACATTCAGAGAGGCATGAAGTTTTGTAGGCTGCATTCTACTTCATCAGATGCTATGAATAGATTGCAGAGACCAAGGGTACTGAATAGGAAGACGGTCGTGTAAATGAAAAGATAGGGAAAGCTGCAGGAAAAAAGGGGGCACTGCTGAGAGAGGTGAAGATGAACTGAAGGGCTCAAAGAGGATACAAAGCACTTAACCCATTAACTGTATAGGGGTTATAACGCTAGTTTAGGTAACAAAATAAGACTCCACAGTCTCTGTTGAGACCATACTTAACACAGTACTGTCTTTGGATGATTTCTTTTTCTGCAATTTTGCAAAATGAGATCAGAATCTCAGGGTATTTTTACGCATGCTCCAGGAGTGGTGGGGGAGCTTTTTAAATAGAGCAGCTCTAATTAATGTGTCCAGAGTGTCTCTTGTATCAGCATCCCTGAACTTCAGAAAGGAGGAGGAAATGCTTTAACTATACATGAGATGCAGAGGCTGGCTGGAGCATGATAACTAGCACACTCCAGCAGACTCAATTAATCAATTAATCAAGTCTGCTCCAGCACACTATAATACAGGCACCCTTGTGAACTCTGTAGTCTTATCCCATTGTCTGAACTAGCATTTATAACCAGATACAAAGGTATAAAGTCTTCTTTAGGGAAATAAATGTATATGTAATTCTTGTGTTCTTCCTGTAGATGCATGCAGAGCTGATTGCTAAACCCTCAGTGGGAATTGAATTTATTAGTCATGTGGGAATAAACATCCCAGTGTTTGCTAGAAGTGGTGTGCAGATGAACTCCATTATCTACCATGAGTCTGGATTTGAAGCCCATATTGGCATGAAAGATAGACAGTTAAAATTCAGCATCCCTGCTCCAAAGACTCCAACCAAGCTATTCAGTATCAGGTATTTGATATACAGAGAGAGAACATATATGCTTGTCCAAGATTTCAATTGCCCTTCTTTTTTCTTGCTTTCTGTTTTTCAACAATAAATGCTGTTCTGGATTTTATTTTACTTTTTATTTTCTGGAAAACTGTTGGCATTTTAAAGTTGAACTAAATTCCTTTGTAGTACCACCTTCTTTCTGAACTAGCCGAGAGTCCAGTCTCATAGATACGAGCGGCAGATAACACAATGTCAGTAATATTAGCTTTCCTTTCCTTTTCTATAAAATAATGGTGATACTATCTATGTAAAAGAGATGTTGTTAATTCCTTATCATTACAACTATTATTATTATTAAATAATTTGATTGTTTTCTCACTAAATTCAGAAAGCTTTTTATGGACTGTTTTCAAAAGTGTTTCATTTGAAAAGAAATGTAATGAATAGGGCTTTTCATTTTAAAGTAATATTTATATAAGTTTCTTGAAAATAACTAGGTTCACTTTTGTCTTCCAGTAACACATTACATTTGGTTTCACCAACCAAAACTGAAGTAATTCCACCTCTGATTGAGAACAGAGAGTCATGGACATCTTGCAAACCTCTCTTCACTGGTCTAAATTACTGTACCAAGGTAGAATACTCTAATTCCAGTACCACAGAGGCAGCACCGTACTATCCACTGACTGGAGAAACCAGGTTAGCCATCTGATCTTTCACTATGTCCGTTTTTGTCTACCCCTCATAAGTCAACCTTTCCTTGTAAGGCTCACATACATAATACTGTTCTTCATGTACTTTCATAACAAACTTCATACCAGATTTCACGTACTTTCATATCAGCTCAGAAACAGGCTTATTGGGAATCATATTGATTTTTACTGTTTTCTGTCTTAAATAAAATAAGTGACTTCCTCTCCTCCCTGTTCCTCCCCTTTCTCCCTTTCTCCCCCCCTCCCCCCACTCCCTCCCCCCGCT
>NW_005843097.1:0-6801 GCF_000455745.1 Alligator sinensis
ACACACACACACACACACACACAATCACATGTGCACATAAATATGGCATTAGGTGTGCACACACACACACACACAATTACACATGCACATGAGCTCATACACAATCGTCCATGCAGATGCACAATTCCGCTGAATATTAATCAGGTGATGTAAGCATGGGGGTGGAGCTACTGCTCATCATCTCTCCCCAATAAGCAGGCTATTCATTGGATTAAACCAACAGGCCTCCATGGATCCCCATGGCAACCATAGGTCAAAAGATGATGCGCATCCCCCTACACATCAACATGCACCCAATCAAGGCTTAATGGTGCTAATAAGGATATTATACTAATGAATATGCATAACCAGGCTTTCCACTCCGATAGTCAGAGAGGAACTGAGCAGAGGTGGGATAATTATGTGCCATATATGGAAATGAGATGCATGGTGTGCCCAGCCAATGACAGATCCAGCAATAATTTAATTCATAGAGCTCGTTAATTAATCATCGTTACAGCCCTCTCCCCCCATCATCATCATCGTTAATAGTCACAACAATCACTGCTATGCACAACAATCACTGCTATGCATTGCCATTGTGGTGTGCACGTGTACATGCGTGCGCACACATCCTGGACACCTGGTGTGTGCATGGTGGGGAATCTCCCAGATGTCTGGTTGTGTGCATCCGAGCTGTATGCCTGGGTTATGCACATGCATGTGTGTGTGTGTGTGTGTGTGTGTGTGTGTGTGTGTGTGTGTGTGTGTGTCCTGGATGCCCGAGTCCTCTGCGTGTGCCCTGGGCACCTAGGTTGTCTGTGGGTGTGCATCAGTCCTGGAGGCCTGGTGTGTGTGCATGTCCCAGATGCCTGAGTTGTGTGCATCTGTCCTGAACGCCTGGGTTCTGCACACACGTGTATACATGTGTGTCCCAGAGGTCTGGGTTCTGCATGCATGTGCACAGGTGTGTGCATGTCTGTCCTGGATGCCTCGGATGTGTGCATGTGTTCTGGATGCCACAGATGTGTGCATATGTGTGTGTGTGTGTGTGTGTGTGTGTGTGCGTGTGTGTGTCTCACACACACACACACACACGTGCAGGGGGGTGCCTCAGGGCAAGGGCACCTCTCCCCCCATCCCTGCATCATCATCTCCTGGTTGCTTAGCAACCACCTGTGGGGGCCCTACAATTGTCATGGCAACCAGCTCCAGAGTCGCAGCACATGGGGGGCGGGGGGGAGGATCCCCATCACTTCCTGTCCCAAACTGCGCCCCCCACCACCCCAGAGGTGGTTATGTCGGGGACACATGGCTGTGTGTGTGGTGGGGGTGCATGCGTGTCTCAGATACCTGGGTTGCGCTCGTGTGAGCATGCGTGTGCATCTCATTGTGCGTGTGTATGCATGCACATATCTCAGATGCCTGGGTTGTGTGTGTGCATGTGCGGACGCCTGGGTTCTGTGCCTTTCTGTACATGGGGTAGATCCAGTCAATGTGGGACACAGGCATGGAGAACCCACGCATCCAGGCTGTGCACTCTGCAACCCAGGTGTCTGGGTCCAATGCATGCACACATACACAAAACCCAGAAGTCTAGGATGCACACACACAACTTAGGCATCCAGGACACTCACACATACACAACCCAAGCATTTGGGACATACACACGTGCATATATACATGCACACACAACTCAGGCATCCAGGACACACACACACACACACACATGCGTGCGTGTGCACAGATCCCAGGAATCTGGGACACACTCACACACAAACATATGCAACTCAGGCATCACACACACACACACACACACACACACACACACACACACACATGCAGAACACAGCCATCCAGGACACACGCACATACACAACCCAGTAGTTTGGCACACAGAGCTCAGGCATCTGGGACACACCCACACACACCTACACAACACAGGCATGTGACACACACGCACACACAACCCTGGCATCCACATCTCACAGGCACACACAACCCAGCCATCCAACCCAACCCAGCCATCACACAAACACATCCATCTGACACGCACACATACACACAGAGCCATCTGGGTCTCTCACACACACACACACCAGGCATCTGGGACACATGGACAACCCCCCCAAGTGTCTGAAACACACGTGTATTCACTCACACAGAACCCAGGCATCCAGGATGCACCCCTGCATGCATGTGCGCACACACACACACACCCCTACACATCCAAGGCATCTGACACACACATCCACACAACCCCAGCATCCATATCTCACTTGTGCGCGTGCACGCGCGCACGCACACACACACACACACACACACACACACACACACACACACACACACGTGTGCTGCTCTAGATCCCCCCAACACAATACAGCAAAGCTCAAACCTGACCCACCAGCCCCCACAGACCCAGATCCAGGACCCCCAGCCCAGCACCCCACAATTGGACACCCCCGGCCCTGCTCCGCCTCCCCAGCCCGCCGCCCCCTGTTATCCCTAGTTGTCATGGCAACCCGGAGCCAGCAGCAGAGGGATGGGGGGGGCAATGCCGGCAAGGGGGGAGGGGGAGGCAGGATGGAGCCCCAGACGCTGCCCCCCCACTGCTAGGCCCAGGCCAGCTAGGAAGAAGCCAGGCGTCTGGGCTCCTAACACCCCCCGCCCCACAATAAGACCCCGGGCGCTGTCAGAGAACCCAGGCACCTGGGCTCCTGATGCCCCTGGGCTCTGAACCTGCAGCCCCCCTTCAAGAGCTGGGGAGCCTGGGCACCTGGGTTCCCCCTCCACATGTTGTTGTGCATGCACGCGTGCTTGTGTCCGATGTGCACACACTGCTTCTGACATGCGTGCTTTCGGCATGGAAGTGTGTGTGGATACATTGCAGGGCAGGGTGTATGCACTATTCCCCATGCACATGTTAGGTGTTTAAGTGTGGGGGGTGTGTGTGTGTGTGTGTATACATGTGTACACGTGTGTGTACATGCTTACTTCCTCATGCATGGCCATGTCTGTGTTTGTGTGCACGTGTGTACACAGTGCTATAGGACGTGCATTGCACTCAGGCATGTGAGTGTGTATATATCGTGTGTGTGCACACAGACATTGGAGGAACTGCACCCCCTGTTCCCCACATGTGTGTTACTTAAGTGTGTTTTTACATGTGTGCAAGTATGTGTGATGCTGGTGTGAGTCTGCACATGCTATCCTTCCTGTGTGTGTTAAGCATGAGCCTGGTGTGTTTCCCCATGTCCTTGTGAAAACACAACAGCAACTGCCCCTGGCTGAGCATGGGTGTGTGGGCGTGCAACTGTGCCCTTGTGAGTACGTGTCCAGGACATACACACACACACACACACACACAGAACCCAGGCATCTATCTGGGACACATACATGTGTATGCATCCACACACACATGCATGCACAGAACTCAGGCATCCAGGACACACACACACACACATCCACCCACAGTATATACACACTCATATGCCTGAGTGGCATGCACATGCTTATGGCACACCAAAACCCTGGTGTCCCACACAAACACACACACAGAACTCAGGCATCCGGGACACACACATACATGTGCACATACCCACACACACATGCATGCACAGAAGTCAGGCGTCAGGGACACGGACATACATAACTGAGGCATCTGTGACACACTTACACACACAGAACCTAGGTATCCAGGGGATGGACACACACACACACAGAATCCTGGCATCCAGGACATCCCAATGCACATGCACACACACCTCTGGCATCTGGGACACACCCCTCCACACCCCAGACATCGCACGCACGCACACGGTGTCCAGGCTAAACAGACACATGCACATGCAGAACCCAGGCAACTGGGGCATGCACGCGCACACGCACGCACACACACACAGGCAAGGCTTGCCCCTCCCCCCTCCTGTGATCTGCCCCCTGGAGGAGGAACCCATTGCCTCATTAACATACTCATTAGCATATGAACAAACCTTCAGGCCCCCCACCCCTGCCACACATATGCACACAGGCCCCAACACACGTGTGTGCACAGATGAACACCCTGGAAACTTGTGTGTGCATACACAGCCCCCAAACCCAAAATATGCATGTGTACACACACAGACACCCAAAAAACCATGCGTGTGCCCGCAGGTTCCCTGACACCTATACACATGGTCACAGACACGAAACATGTGTGTGTGTGCACACACGTGTGCACAGTCCCAGACACTGTGGAAACAGGTGTGAAGTACACGTGCCAGCACAGGCACCCTAAACACACATGCATAAGCACAGAAGGACCTAGGACTAAGACACACGTGTGGCACACCTGCAGATATCCCAACCCATGTGGGCACACACAGACCCTGCCCCAAATATGCCTGTCCACATGCAACACACACGTGTGCATACAGGGTGTGTTCAGTCATACGTCCTAGAGAACACACACACACACACACACACACACACAGTCCAGGCTCAAAGGCCTCAAATGCAGCCCCACACGACACACTCCAACACACGTGCACACAAACTGCACCACATATAGTACCCAGGTCACTGGGACATGCACACTCCTACACACCAAGACACAGATATCACACACATGCAGCAAACATGCACCCTGCACACAACTTCCCACACCACGTGGCAACATGTAGATGTGCACACACATCCCCACACACATTAACATGCTCCCCCAATGCATCATCACACAAAGTGCACACACACACAATCGACATACAAACACACTCCCCTACAGCATACACACACATTCCCACAGATACACAACACACACACAGAACTGGTCCAGAGACACAGACATGCCTTGTGCCTCCACACACACATTTACACACAGGGCACACACGTGTGCACACCAGGCTTGTTCACTCAGACACCCTAGCGCGCGCGCGCACACACACACACACAGAGCTCATATTTCAAACACATGAACACCTCCTTTGCTCCTAAACACACATTTACACAGAGCACTAGCGCACACACACGTGCACATACACGCACCCTTACTCACTGCCACACACATCACACGGACACACCATCCCTCTCTGTGGCAACACACACTCAACACAGGCCTAACCATGCACACATGTGTACACAGACACATGGATACATTAACTTGCTGCACACATGGACACCCAGGGCAGGTGCACACACATGCATATGCACACAAACACACTGACCTGTTCCATGAATGTGCACACACACACACACAAGTTCACACACTGCATGTATGCACAATGCAAATGTATATGACAAACGTGTATACACACAGATGGGCTGCCCCCTGGATGCACATGCACATGCGCGCGCGCACACGCACGCACTGAAGGGCTACACAATAGGTACACATTCCCACTGCAGGGTATCCCATTGCACACACACAAGTACGCTGACCCTCACCATGTGCATACACACAGTTACCACTGTGACCCTGTCCACACACATGGTGCATGCACACACATACACCTGCACACAGACACACAGTTGCCCTCACCCATCTCACACACACAACACACGTGTATGCACAACTCACCCATGTCCCCCCACACGCTGCCCATGCATACACAAGGCACGCACACTTATATATAGATGCACCCGTGCACACAGGTGCAGTGACCCTCTCCATGCGCACACATGTATACAAATATAGGGCGCTCACACACACACACACGCCTCCCTGCATGTGCAGACACACATACACTGACTCAAAGCAGACACACACAAGTACACTGACCCAAGGCTGTATGCACACTGCACACATGCACGCACACAAACACATCTGCGTTCGTGTCCATGCACACATGCACCCCCACCCATACACTCAGTGCAGGCCTACACAATGTATACACATGTACACACACACACACACACACACACACACACACACACATTCCCCCCTGTGTGGATGCATACGTGCGCATGCACACACAGACCCACTGACTACACCACATACACAAGTACAGTGACCTCAGCTTTATACACGTGCGTGCATGGACACATATCCCCCCTGCATAGATGCATGCATGCGTGCACACACACTTAGGCCTGCATTCATGTCCACACCACCCCCTCCAAAAAACACCCTGTAAAGGCCTACACAATGTATACACATGTACAAAGACATACGCACACTCTCCTGTATACGTGCGCGCGCGCACACACACGCGCGCAGATTCACGACTGCAAGCACACAAGTACACTGCTCACACCATCATGCACACATTCTTACCCCTGCACCTGTCCACACACACACTGTATGCATACAGTGCACACACTCTCACCCATATCTACACTTAACACACACACGCACAAATACACTGACCCTTTCCATGCACATGCTACACACATGTATAGCTGTGCTCAGCCCCAGCCTACACAGTGCACACACATGTACAGACACACACACACTCTCCCCCTTGCACACATAAGCCCCCTGCTCCTAGGCCATAAACAACGCTCATGCACACACACGGGCGAGGTACATGCCAGGCCTGGCACACAGCTGCCCATTTCCCCACTGTTCCCCCTCCCTCCTTGCACACGCGCCCCCATGTGCTGAGTGGGTGTACGGCGCTGGCTTTGGGCTCCAGAAAAAGCCCCCCCAGCAATGTAACACACATGGCAGGGGGAAGGGCACAGAGAGACCCCCCAGCATCAGAGGGCCCCAGAGCCCTCCCCTGCACAATAGAGACCCCAAAGGCCCCCCATAATAGAAACCTCCCCCAAGTACCATAGAAACCTCCCCGTGCATGACAGAGAAACCCCCCCAGACAAAGGCCCCAGACCCCCTGCCAGTCC
>NW_005843097.1:7357-7874 GCF_000455745.1 Alligator sinensis
ACTATAGAGAAGCCCCCAGATTCCCCCCTCCCCCCATGTACCATAGAGACCCCAGACCCCATGTGTGACAGAGAGCCTGGGCATCATAGATACCCCCCAGCCACTTCCTGCCATAGGACTAGAAAGACCCCTAATACCATAGAGAGCGCCCAGACCACCCATGACCATAGATACTGAAGCCCCCCTCTCCTACAAGACAGAGACCCCAGATCCCTACAGGGCCATAGAGAAGCCACGCCCCCCCACCACTCCGCCCATCACTATGGAGACTCTCACACCAGCCTCCTACACCCCCAGGGCCACAAAGTTCCCCCCTCCAAGCACAATAGAGAGGCCCCAACCGCCCCATCACCATAGAGACACCCCCAGGATCACAGAGTTCCACACCTATGCATAGCGGAGAAGCCCCAGACACCCCTCACCATTACCATGGAGACCCCTCCAGACCCCTGCACCCCCCAGGACCATAGAGTTCCCCTCTCCAAACATGACAGAGGCTCCAGATGTCCCCATCATT
>NW_005843097.1:9159-11577 GCF_000455745.1 Alligator sinensis
GGGGAGAGAAAGGGAGGATGGGGGGAGAAAGGGATATGGAGGGGTAGAGAGAGAAGGGGATGGAGGAAAGCAGGGGGCAGAGGGGAGAGAGGGAAGGGGAAAGGCAGTGGGTGGAGGAAAAGAGAGAGAGAGAGAGAGAGAGAGAAGTGCTAAAAACACAAGCCAGCCCTCCTAGACCTGGCAGTCAGCAAAATCCGGCTGAGGTGGGTGGAGGGATGGAGGGATGGGGAAAGGCAGGCAAATGGAAGGGGAGAGGGGTGGGGGGAGAGAGGAAGCAGGAGCGAGAGACACCTGGAGGAACGCAGGGAGCAGGGGATGAAAGGATGGGGGGATAAAAGAAGCAGGGATGCGGGGAGCAGGGGATGGAGGAATAGAAGTAGTGGATAGAGGAATGGACGGAGCAGGGGATGGAGGAATAGAAGTAGGGGATAGAGGAATGGAGGGAGCAGGGGATGGAAAAAGAGAGAGAGGGAGGGTGGAAGCAGCAGATGGAGGACTAGAAGGATGGAGAGCTGCTGGAGAGAGAGACAGGGGAGGCAGCAGCGAAGGGGCACAGAGAGGCAGGGGGGGGGGGGGGGGGGGAAAGCAGCCCCAGCTGGGGATGCCCGCTGGGTACTCAAGGGTTAACCTCGTGGCATGTGGGAGGGGAGGGGGGTTAACCCTTGGAGTGCTGTGGGTGGGGGGGGCTCACTAAAGCCCCACCCACGTGGCAGCAGGTGTGGGGGGGTGTGGGGGGGGTGTGGTTAACCCCTACAGTACCAGGCGGAAGGAGGAGGCGGTGAGATGACGTACCCCTTCCCCCCCATTGTGGGGGAAGAGACGCATGTGGGCATGCACACGCGTGTGAGTCAGAGGCCCTGGCATGCGCCTGCCAGAGGGAGGGCATGTGCAAATGTGTGGGGTGAGTGGGCACACACAGGTCCTCCTCACATGCAAAAGTCCTCCTTGCACACGTGTTTTCAGGTAGTGTCCAGGGGGAATGTTGCTTCTGGCAGGTCAAAGGGCGCAGGTGAAGGAGCAGGGTACATGTTACGGGTGCCACACGCATGGCAGACACCCAGTGCACACTGACACCTGTGCATCACAGACAGTGTGCACGTGCATGGGTGTGTACAGGCCCAACAGCCTGCCAGCATGCGTGGACAAGAGGGCTTGGGTGGGTGCAGGGAGCACAGCGTGCACAAGCACACGTGTGACATGTGACTATGCACACTAGTGTGGGGCCACATGCTGACGCCAGAGTGGAGGGCACTAACATGCATGCAAATGATGCACACAAGAGCATGTGACCTGTGGCCTGAACCTAGCACCCCCTGGAGGGGAGGACACAGGCTCCACCCCCTCTCCACAGCCCTGCCCCCAGGCTTTGTGTTAATTAATACCGCGGAGGCCCCGACCAACCTCCACTCCAGCCCTGCCCTGTCCCATGGGGGGGGGCAGGAAGGGTCCCTTCACCTGAACCCCAGTTGGTATCTCCTCCCATACTCCACATTTTTGTTACCGTCCAAGCCATTGGTGCAGTGCCCCCCCCGCCCCTTTAACAGTACCTCTCTCCTACAATGCCCCCAGACAGTATAGCCCCCCCCACCCCAACATGTACCCTCCCCAAAAAGGGACTGTCTCCCACATTGGTATGACCCAACCCGCCTCTGAGCCCTATTGGTACAGACCCCCCTTCCCTTTGAAAACCAGTGGTTCAGTCCGCCCCATGAGTGCAGCCACTCCACCCTGAACTCAATTAATATGGTCTGCCCCACTGACATAGTACAGTATGCCCCACCACACCTTGAACCTCATTAGTACAGTGTGACCCACTGGTAAAGACCCCCCCCCTCCATGAACCCCATTGGCACTCCCCTCCACACAGCCCCATTGGTATGGTCCACCTCAGAGATGCCCTGTTCTACTCAGCCAGGTTCCACCCCAGAGCTGGCTGACTGCATTTCAGCCCTGGGTCCCTGTTCTACCCAGCCAGGCTTCACCACAGAGATGGGTGCACCTGCCAGGGGCTGGGGGGCACTTACCTGGGCCCGGGTAGGGTAGGGTGTGGGGATCCGGCTCTCAGCCACGGTCACCTCATAGAACTCTTGGATGTCTGGGGGCGGGGAGGGGAAAGAGGGGGGGACATCACGGCCCTAGGGACTGGATTAAGCCCCGCCCACACCCCCATAGTTCCTCCACTATTCATAAACTGCCCCCTAAACCCAGCCCCACAGCCTAGGGCACCTTCCCTTGTGCCCTCCCGGGTGGAGTTTACATGCCCCTTCCCCCTGTGCCTGGACATGCCTCATAGGCTTCACCCCAAGCCCCTCCATCCAGTTTAGGTCCCTCCCACCATCCTAGTTTAAGGGTCAGGGAGTCCATAAACCCTGCCCCCTCACACCCTAACCCCCATCCTTTCCACAGCTGTGATCCTGG
>NW_005843097.1:11909-20692 GCF_000455745.1 Alligator sinensis
ACCCAACCCAGGTGTCTCACACATGCTCCAGGTGTCTCCTGCTCACAGACACACACACCCAGGGAATCCAGGCATCTGGGCGTCTCACACATGCACCCGCCCAGGTATTCATTGTCTGTTTCTCTCTTCCCCCCACCCCAAAAATGCGCACACAACACAGGTGTGTGCGCGCATGTGTCACCCCCCCCACCCCAGGTGTCCAGAGCGCACACGCACACCAAACCCAGGTGTCTGTGTCTCTCTCACACACGCCCACACACCCCTTAGGGCATACAGAACATGCACACACAACCCAGGTTTGTGCACACGTCACACACACAATCCAGGTGTCCTGGATACACACGTGCAACCCAGGCATCTAGAACACACACAACCTAGGTGTCCAGGACACTTTACCCAGCATGCCTCCCCACCCCACACATGCACACAACCTCCCCCCAGGTGTCCGAGATACACATATGTAACCCAGTTAGGACACACACACACACACACACACACACACACACACAGCCTCCCCTCACATTCCCAGCTCAAACCCACCACCCACATTGCCCCAACCACCCCCAGGGGGGCGCAAAGACCCCAGGAACCCCCGCTCTGCTGTACCTTGGTGCCTCCCCGGCATGGCAGGGCCGAGCCACGGCTCTAATCCCCCTAAGCCGCCTCTGGTCCAGCCAGGCTTAAGGGATTGCGGGGCCTGGCCCCGCCCCACCATGCAAAGTACTGTACACGAGGTCCCAGCGTGCCCCCATGTGAGGGGCCCCGGTGATCCCTATGCTTGGTGCAGTCCCCGTGTGAGGGGGCCTGACATCCTTGTAATCCACGTGCCCTGCCCTGCCCTGGAAGGGCCTGTGGTACGCCCGCATGCAAGAAGTCCTGCCCACGTGCAAGGGGCCGCAGTGCCTTCGTGGTCTGGCGTGCCCAGCGGCTCCACCTCCCACGTCTCTGCCAGGCCCTGGCACCTCGAGCAGCTCACATGCAAAGGGGTCCTGGTGATCCTTGTGCAAGGGGTCCTGGTGATCTCTGCAAGTCCTGTGCCACATGCCTCATCACTGCAAGGTCCCTGTCCAGACTCCACGAGTCCCTGGCATGGTTGGAGCTGTACACCCAGGGGCCTGGCCACCTGAGCTCTCTCCAGCTCCCCCCCTCAACCCCATCACTCACAACCAGGCCTCACGTCCAAACACTTGTTTATTAGTGACAACCCCCACCCATGAGGAACGGCTCTACTTCCCCCCAGATTTGGGGGGGGGGTGTCCCTGATTCAGGGGGAGAAGATGCAGACTCAGGGATGGGGGGGGTCTCTGCTCCCCTCTCCCCAGGACGAGGTGCCTCCCCCCCAAAAAAAACTGGGGGGGAGAAGAGGGGGCAGAGAACACTGCTGGGGGGGCTTTGAAACCACCCCTTTAAGACAGGGACGTTTAGACACACGGGGGAGCCTCAAAGCAGACATTTTACTCTGCAGATAAACAAGATTTGACATCTCCCCTTTAAGGTGGGGCAGTGCTCAAAGTGGACATTTCACTCTCCAGCTAAGGAAGCGGGACACCTCTCCTTTAAGAGGCAGGGGGACCTTGAAGCAGTATGTCATCCTCCAGATTGGGGGGAGGGCAGACACCACCCCTTTAAAAGGAAAAAAGCCTTGAAGCAGACATTTCGCCTTCTAGATAACAAAGTGGGACACCTCCCCTTTAAGGGGTGTGGGTGGCCTTGAAGCAGACATTTCATCCTCCAGATAGATGCCCAGACACTACCTCTTTAAAGGGGGGGAACCCTCAAAACAGACATTTTACCCTCCAGAGAGAAGCCCTGAAACTGCCCCTTTAAGGGGTGGACCCTGAAACTGCCCCTCAAGAGGCAAATTTAAGGCCTGACTGGTGATTGCACAGCAAAGTCTGCTACCCCAGAGGGGTACCATCATGGACAGGACCTCCCATGAGTCTTTGCCCCTCCCTGGGGGCATGTATTGGGGTGGGGGCATCAGAAGCCAAGGGGGTTGGGGCAAACAACACCCCCGGCCTCCACCAGGGCCCGGGAGATGCCCCGCAGGTCGCGGAAGGTCCCATCGGCGTCCAGCTTGGGCAGCGTGGCCATAAGGCGCTTGCTGGCCTGCAGGGGCGAGAGACGGGAGTGAGATGGGTTGGGGGCAGTAGGGCCCCAAGATGACCGCCAGGCTGAAAACCGCTCCACCCACAATGGCTGCTGAGCAGTCGCTCCCCGCACAGCCATGGGGGCCCCAAGATGGCTGCCAGTGCCCTCCACAGGCTTGAGACGCCCCCGAAATGGCTGCCTACCCCCCTGCCCACGGCTTTGCTCGTCAACATGGCTGCCAGGCACCCCATACCCATGATGCCCCGGGCCCGCCTCACCTCCTGGCACCATGTGTCACACAGCAGCTTCTCATGCTGGGCCGTGGGCTGCCCCTCCGCCAACGCCCGTGACGCCCTGGGAGACAGGAGAGACATTGAGGGGGTCCCTATGCGCCCCCATCCCACCTGGGAACCCCCCCCAGCCCTCACGTGGGACCTCCGCAGAGCCCCCTACCCTGACCTATGACCCCCACAGTGCCCCCCAGCTGGGAACCCCGCAGCCCTTACTTGGGACCGCCACAGAGCTCCCTGTCTGACCTATGACCCCCATAGCTCCCCTAGCCCCACCCCAGGGATCACCTGGGATCCTCACAGCTCCTCCCTGCCCCGAGAACCCCCAGAGGCCCCTCCAGCCCCCTGACCTATGGCCCCTAGAACCCACCCCTGGGACCCCCAAATCCCTCCTCCCCCGACTGCCCCCCCACCCCTAAGAACTGCCCCCACCTCCAAAACACAATGGCCCCCCCGGACCTCCGACACCCCCCCAGTACCTGGAGAGGACGACCCCCATGGCATACAGGTCGATGGCACAGTCGGCCACACGCTTGAGCATGAACTGCTGATCTAGGGTGGGGGGGGCAAGTTGGAGGGGGTCAGTGCAGCCCCCACAAATCCAAATGGATGACCCCCCCCAAAACAGCCCAGATCCCTGTACTGTGGGAGGGGGGAGAGTGACAAGGGCATAGGACACCCCCCAACTGTCTCAGTCCATACTGGAGGCTGGGCAGCCCCCCCTCCCAGAAGACAGAGCATGAACTGCTGATCTAGGGTGGGGGGGGCAAGTTGGAGGGGGTCAGTGCAGCCCCCACAAATCCAAATGGATGACCCCCCCCAAAACAGCCCAGATCCCTGTACTGTGGGAGGGGGGAGAGTGACAAGGGCATAGGACACCCCCCAACTGTCTCAGTCCATACTGGAGGCTGGGCAGCCCCCCCTCCCAGAAGACAGGGGATGCCCCCCAGAAATGCGGGACCCCCAAAACTCACCCACAATTTTCTTGCCATATCTCAGCAGTATTTCTTCCACTGTCCCGGCAAAAAGGTCCAGGCTCCGCACCATCTGGGGGTGGGGGGGGAATAGGGTGAGACCCCCAAATCAGCCTCTAAGACCCCCCCATTCCAGCTCCCAAAACACCCCTGATCCAGCCCCACAACCTCTGCAAGACCTCCCAATTGACTGGAGCCTGCCATATTCCCAGCCCTACAGAGAAGCACCCCCCCCAGCGCTCCCCCCTCACCAATTCAGCGCTCTCGTCCAAACTAGGGTGCACATAATGCTGCAGCGAGATGCCCGAGCCCCAGCCAGCCTTCCTGGGAGCAGGGGGTAGAAATTTGGGGAACAGGGTGAGGGATCCCCCCAAAAAGCCCCCTCCCACCCACTCCCCCCCACTATCTCCCCCTTCCCTGCTGCCCCATGGCTTCCACCTTAACTCTATCCCATAGAAACCCCTACTTGACCCCCACCCCCAACACTACAGGGCACCGCTCCTAACCCTGCCCGCCTCCAGAATTGCCCCCCCACACACACACCTGCGGATGCGCTCAGTGATGGAGCTGGCCAGGACCCCTGCACTGCTCAGGGGGTTGCTGACAGCACGTTGGAGCGCCTGCAATTTGTTCCCTGCCACCTGTGGGGTGGGGGGCAGCAAAAAAAAAGGGTGAGTGTGAGAAATGGAAGCCCCTGACCACAGCTGAAATTAAGCTGATGCTGGGATGGGTCATGGCTGGGTAGAACAGGATTCAATGCTGAGATGCAGCCAGCTCTGGGGTGCATCACGGTTGGGTGTAACAGGGACCCCTTGCCCAACAGTTCTCAGGTACATCCTAGTCAAGTATAACAAGCTTCCCTTGTCCAGCACTGAGATGCGGCCAGCTCTCAGGTGCGTCATGGCTGGGTGCGACAGGGATCTGTTGCCCAGCACTGAGATGCAGCCAGCTTTGGGGTGCATCATGGCTGAATATAACAAGGATCCCCTCTCTCAGCACTGGAATGCAACCAGCTCTAAGGCTGTGCATGACTGAGTGTAACAGACTCCTCACTAAAGACTGCGATGCAACCAGCTCTACAGTGAGTCCTGGCTGAGTAGAACAGGGCCCCTGACCTCACTGAGATGCAGCCAACTCTGGGGTGGGTCCTAGCTGGGTAGAACAAGGACCCATGCTCTAAACCACGTCCTTCACTGCCTCCTCCCCCTCCCCCACCCAGGCTCCCCTCCAGAATCTGCACCCCATCCCGGGGCACCTGGAAGCCATTGAGAGCCACAAAAAGGCGCAGGATGTCATTGGTGCCCTCAAAGATGCGGAAGATCCGGAGGTCGCGCATCACCCGCTCCACCCCGGCCTCCTGGGGGCAAGAGAGTAGGGGCAAATCAGGGTTGGGGGCAGGGGCAACAAGGGTGGAAGACCCTCCCCAGGAGGGAGCAGAAAATGCCCTCCCTAAATCAATGCCCTGAGATAACTGCCCCCCTCCTTAAGCTAAGGATAGGAGCCCCAGGTAACTTCCCCCACCCTATGGAAAAAGGGAGGACGGGGGGGAAATACTCACCCTCATGTACCCCATGCCCCCCATGATCTGGATGCATTCATCCGTCGCGGCCCAAGCTGCCTCCTACGGGAGGGAAGGGAGAGGTGTCAGCCTCCCTCTCCCCAGCAGAGCACCCCCCGCACCTGCCTGGACCCCTCACCCAGGACTCACAGAGGCAAAGATTTTGCTGATGGCGGCTTCAATCTGGAAATCCGTGGCCCCCTGGTCCATATTGGCACTGATCATGTAGGCCATGGACTGCATAAAGAAGAGCCAGGGCTGAGATGCGGGCAGCTCTGGGGTGTGGCACAGCTGACTATAACACAGACCTCTTGCCTAGCACTGAGATGCAGCCAGCTCTAGGGTGGATCACAGCCAAGTATAACAGGGATCCTCTACCTGGGGCTGAGACGCAGCCAGCTCTGGGGTGGGTCCTGGCTGAGTATAACAAAGACCCCTCAACCAGTGCTGAGATGCGGCCAGCTCTGGGGTGGATTATGGCTTCACATAACAGAAACCTCTATCGCTGCTGAAATGCAGCCAGGTAGATCACAGCTGAGTATAACAGGGATCCTCCAGCAGGGGCCGAGATGTTGCCAGCTCTGGGGTGGGTCCCGGCCAGGCACAACAGCCCCCACGTACTGGCTCACCTCAGTGACGTACTGCAGCATGGCCATCCGCGCCAGCTTCTCCTGGATAATCCCAAAATTGTGGATTTTATCCCCGAACTGGGTGCGATTGGCTGCATGCTCCACCTGCCAGGGGAGGGGGAAACCCCTTCATGCCTCAGGGTGGCCTGTGGACCCCACCCCACCATGCTCTCTTATCCAGGGTTGTAAAGGGGAATCCCAAGCTGGCCATCCCACAATACCCTGGTGCAATCCACAGCCACTGTAGGTGAGCAAGGGCTATTCCCACAATGCCCTGGGGTCATGGGGCCTGTTCCCAATTCCTTAGGGGGAGCTGCAGCCACATGATGTCAGCAAGACCCATTTCCATAATACCCTGGGGTGGTGAAGCCTGCTCCCATGATGCTTTGGGGCACCCCATGACCACACAAGGTCAGCAAGACCCATTCGCACGATACCCTGGGGTCATGGAGCCCTGTCCCATGATGCCTTGGAGCACCCTGTGGCCACATGAGGTTAGGAAGACTTATTCCCATAATGCCCTGACATCATGGGACCTATCACGATGCCTTGGGACATCTCATGGTCACGTGAGGTCAGCAAGAGCCATTCCCAGGATGCCCTGGGGCAAGGAGAGGGTACTCACAGCACGGGTGATGACACCCCGCATGGTGCCAGCCATGGCAGCAGCCATGCCAAATCGTCCGTTGTTGAGGATGTTCATGGCCACCTTGAACCCGGAACCGGGCACCCCCAGCACATTGGTGGCTGGGACCCGTGTGCCATCAAAATGCACCTCTGCTGTGTCAGATGCCTTGATGCCCATCTTCTTCTCCGGGGGACCGCTGGGAGGGATGCACTGGCTCTTTAAGACTGCCTCGCACTGCCCCATTAACAGCACCCAGGTACCCTACCCCTTAAGACCACCTCATAACCTGCCTCTCTGATATCTGCTGAATGCTGTCCCTTTAAGACTACTCTAGCGCCCCCCCCCCCGAACACAGGCAGAACACCACTTTTATTCCTGCTCCTTTAACAGCTGCTGCTCCTTTCATAACCTCCAACAATCCCCTTTAACACTCTCCACACTACCCTTAACACCTCCTAAACTACCACCTTGATACCATGCCCTTAACATCCCCTATACCAACTCTTTAAGACACACAGGGCGCCTTTAATGCAAGCCCTTTAATGCCTTCCACACCGTTCCTTTAATACTGCCCCTTTAACAACTCCTGTACTGCTCCTTTATTGCTACCCCTTTAACCCCCTACTGCCTCTTTAAAGGGTGGAATTAAAGGGGCAGTGCAAGACATGTTAAAGTGGTATTAAACACCTACCACACCACCAATACTGCCTCTTTGATCCTGCCCCTTTAACACCTCCTATGCTGCCCCTTTAATGACTCCCCTTTAAGACCTCTGACCCTGATACCTTCTGAATACCATTGCCTTAAGGCTTCCCACACCACCCCTTTAATACCACCCTTTTAACAACTTCCATATCCCTAATGCCATCTCTTTAATGCTGCCCCTTTAAGACCTCCCATGCTGCCCACTTAAGACCTCTCATACCTGATACTGCCTCTTTAATGCCACCCCTTCAACAGCTCCACCACTGCTCCTTTAATGCTACCCCTTTAACATAGAGCTCCTATTACCACCCCTTTAACACTCTACCTTTAAAATCACCCTGCCACACCACCCCTTTAAATGCACCTACTCCATTAATGCCCCTTTTACACCTTCCCTCCACACTTCTCTTAGAGCAATAGCACACTGAAACAGTTGCATTGAATACAACCCTCCTCCCACACACTCCACACCCCTTTAATACCCACCTGGTGACACCCCCAAAGCCACGCTCCACAATGAAGGCCGTGATCTTCTCCGTGACACTACCTGTGGCTGTGTCCGTCACTGGTGTCTTGGCAAAGACCGTGAAGATCTCGGCTAGGCCCCCATTGCTGGGGGGTGGATTGGGGCGGGGACAAGTCAGATGCGGGGGGCTGCAACAGGGAACCCCTCCCCCAGATCCACTCCTAGGCCTCACCTGATCCAGATCTTGCCCCCGCTAAGGGTGTAGAAGCCCCCACAGGGGCTGGGCACAGCCCGCGAGCGGATGGAGGCCGCGTCGGACCCGCTGCCTGGCTCCGTCAGGCAGAAGGCTGCCACTGCCTCCCCTGCAGGCAGGACAAGGTTAACACGTCCCTTTTTCTGCCTCCTCCATCCCTCTACCAGCTGCCCCTTTAAGGCCGCCAGAGAATATTAAAGGGGTGGGTTTTCTAAGTATTCAACTGGAGAAAGGGAACTGGACTTGGTTATATCCCTGATACCCCCTATCCTGTAGGGACCCCCCTGAAATGCCCTAGTCCTCCCTCAAATGCCCTTGAAATGCCCCCACAATACCCCCAGCTCCCCTCAAAGTACCCACAACCCCGCCTGTATATCCCCCACACCACCTAGATGTCCCCAAAATACCCCCAAGTCTCTTGTAGGCCCCTCCCCAATTACCCCAGCCCTCTAGATGCCCCTGAAACACCCCATTTCCTTGTAGACCCCTCCCCAGATGCCCCAGACCTTCTAGATAACCCCAACACACCCCCAAGCCCCCAGTAAGACCCTCTCTAGATACCCCAAGCCCCTGGTAGAGCCCTTCACACCCCAGACCCCCTAGATGCCCTCAAAATACCCAATCAACTTGTAGATCACTCTCTGGCTACCCCAGCCCCCCAAATGCCCCCAAAATACACCCAAGCCTCTGGTAAACTCCTCCCCAGATACCCCAGCCCCCTAGATGCCCCTGAAATAACTCCCAGCTCCTCGTAGACCCCTCCTCAGATGCCCCAGACCCTCTAAGTGGGCCCAAAATACCCCCAATCCCTGGCAGGTCTCTCTCCAGATACCCCCAAGCCCCTGGTAGACCCTTCTCCAGATACCCTAGCCCTAGATGCCCCCAAAACATCCCCAGCTCCTTGTAGACCCCTCCCCAGATGCCCCAGAACCCCTAAATGCCCCTAAAGTACCTCCCATCTCTTCGTAGAGCCATCTCCAATTAACCTAGCCCCACTAGATGCCCTCAACCTCCTGCCCCCCACCAAGCCTCTTGTAGGCCTCTCCCCAGATCCCCCCCACTCACCAGTGGCCAGACGGGGCAGGTACCTGGCCTTCTGTTCGGGGGAGCCGTACAGCAAGATGCCCTTGAAGCCAATGGACTGATGCGCCCCCAGGACGATCCCTACGCCCAGGTCGTGGGCGGCCAC
>NW_005843097.1:20784-26329 GCF_000455745.1 Alligator sinensis
GTTTGCACGTGGGGGTGGCGGCCCCCCACCCCGCCATACTCCACTGGCACCTGGAGCCCAAAGGCCCCAAGCTCCTTGAGGCCCTGGAGGGTCTGGTTCTCCACCTGCTCCAGCGCGTCATTAGCAGCTGCATTGTTAACCACTCACCTCGAAAAACCGGGTGACAGGGGGGACCAGCTCGCGGAGGGTCTGGGCCTGCTCCTCACTCAGGGCTGATAGGAAGGGAGGATGGGAGGGGGGTCGGGGGTGCCCCCGAAACACGCCCCCCATAGTTATGGCCCTGCCCCACCCGAGCCTTACCCCCATAGCTCAAGCTCCTCCCAGATCCCCCAGAGTGCTGCTTCCAATCCTCATGGCCTCCGTCCCACAACAGGCCCCTCCCATGGCCCCCTGGAGCTCCTCCCCTTCACTGCAGGGCCCCACCTCCACAAACCATTGCCCCACCCACAAAATAACAGGCCCCTCCCACACCCCCTGCAGCCCCTGTTGCACCACAGGCTCTGCCCCACCCACCACAGCCCAGGCCCTCCCATGCACCCTGGAGCTGCACCCCTACACCGTAGGCCTCCACCCAAAGTGTCATGGTCCTTCCCCAAAAGATCATGCCCTGACCCAACCCTCCAAGCCATGACCCAGGCCCCTCCCACTAGACAGCCCCCACCATTCAGGCCCCTCCCACACCCCCAAAGTCCCACCCTAAAACCCCTGCCCACCACAGCTCTACCCCATCTCACACCTCCTGGAGCCCCTCCCCTGCACTGAACCCTCATGGCCCTGCCCCCACACCTGCCAAACTACATCCCAAGCCCCTCCCACACTCCCTAGAGCCCTGCCCCCACAGCTCAGGCCCTGCCCCCAACCCTCACCCCTGGCCCTGGTTGGTACCTGACGGGTAGGGGAAGACCTGCTCTGGCCGGAGTTGTCCCATGAACATCCCAGCTGCAAAAGACTTGGAGTCCTGGGGTGGGGGGGCAACAAGAAGGTATGGAGGGCAGTGATTACAGGGATGACTCCCCCCCACCACAAACCACACCTCCTCTTGCCAAAGCCCCACCCCACCAAACCCAGGGGCAATGTGCTGTCTGGATGCCAGGGTTCTACCCCCACCATCTTGGTGCAGAAGAAGGGAGGGAGACATCATACCTCAGTGGTCTTGACCTTTCGCTTGGTGGTAGCATCGGCCTCCGGGGTAGTCTTGCGGCCACTTTTCTCCAATGTGGCCTGGAAGGGGGTGGGGGCTGTCACCCCTGGGACCCGCAAACTGCACCCCCACAGCGCTGCCAGTGCCCCTCACTCCTGAGCCAAAGCCCTCTGCCTCCCCAGCCCTGCCAGTGCCCTTCACTCCTGACCTGCAGTCCCCTGTCCACCTTCCCTGGCCATGCCAACCCACAGCCTGCCCCCATAGTGCCCCTCACCCCTGACTGGCAGCCGCCTGAGCCCTGCTGGTACCCCTCACTCCCAACCCACAGCCCCTCACTGAAGGGTATCTAGAATTGGGAAAGGCTGAAAAAGTGGGGGCTGGGGGCTGACCTGGACAGTCCTGGTATGGGGAGCATGGGGATGACAAGGGCAGACTGAGGGGCTGCTGGCAGGGGCACAGATAGGGCCTATGGGGGCAGGGACAGCAAGTTGAAGAAGACTCCCTAAGAGCAAGGGCTGCAGACTGGGAGTGAGAGACACTGGCAGGGCTGGGGGGGGCGGGGGGTGTGCAGGAGACTGAGGATTGGGAGTGAGGAGCACTGGCAGGGCTGGGGGCCTCCAGATTAGGAGTGAGGGGCACTCTCACCCCCCCCATGACACGCCCACTTCTATTTTTAGCTCCCTCCCATTTTTATTCCTGTCCCAATGACCTTTCCCCCAGTTCCCGGTGTCCCGTGACACCCACAGTACCCAGGACCTTGCCCTTCCACCTGCCCTGGCACCCAGAAGACAGAGCCTGGGATGGGAAGGCGCCCAGCTCTGGGGCACGGCAGGGCCGGGTAGGACAAGGCTCCCCCCCCCCACCCTGCCGAGAGGCAGCCGGCTCTAGGGGGCCCCGGCCCAGCAGAACGGGGGCACCAACTCTGGGGTGGGGGCTGCCAGGCACTACGGGGACTCACCTGGGCCGTCTGGGTGCTGTACAGCCGGGGCCCACAGCACTGGGGGCTGAGGGCCACGGGGGTCCATCTAGACCTGGGGGGACGAGAGGGTCTGTGTTGGGGGCGGGGGAAGAGCTGGAAATACCCCCCCTGCTCCCACCATGAGTCCCTTCTTGACCTCTGACCCCCACCCCGTCCAGGGGTCCCCATGTAACCTCTGACACCCCCATACACCTCCCTCCCCCCAGGGGTCCCCACTTGACCTCTGACCCCCTCCATCTTCCCCCAAGCGATTCCTGGGCCCTCACAGGGGTCCTTTTTGACCCCTTCCTCCCTCACCCCAGCCGCAGGAAGCGGAGGCAGAGCCCCGGCCCGGCCCGTGCTCCCTGCATGGCGGCTGGGTCCGGCTGTTTGGCCCTCCTCTCCCCACCGAGCCGCAAAGCACGATGGGATACGTAGTTCCGGTGCTGCCTCGCGAGTGACATCAGGCTCGCCTTCCTCTCCCTCCCACCCCGCATGGCATGAAAAGTTAGTCTCAGCCAATGAAGTCTCTGAAGGGGTGGGCTGCTCTTGCGCGTAGGCTGCCTACAACGAATATGGGTACCGACTTGCCATTGCTATTAACGGAAGAGGTTGGCGCTTGCCCTCTCCCAATATGGCCGCCACCCGCCCTTTGCCCTTACTGAAGGGGAAGCAGGCCCTTGCCCTCTTCCAAAATGACTGCATCTTCCCGTTGAGCCTGAGGGTGATACAGGCCGTTGCCCTTTTCTAAAATAGCCGCCGAGAACCACCCCCGTATAGCGGGGCTTTGCCCTTTCTCAAAATGGCGGTGCCTACTTGCTTTCAATGACCTTGACCCTCTATTAAAACGGCCGCCGACCTCCCAATGAGGCTGCTACCGGCCCCGCTTTGCTTTCGAGCTGGCCATCTCCCCTACCCGCACCTAAAATGCCAGCCCCGCCCCTTTGCTTTCAATAGCACCTTCTTCCGCCCTTACACAAAATGGCTGCCACTTGCCAGGGTTGCCAATGGGCTTGAAGCCAAGCTGCCCCCATTCAAAATGGCAGCGTACATAGGCCTAAAGCCAGCCGCTTCACTGTTACCATGGTTACCGAGCCCATTTCCTCCTCCCACCCCCAGCTCCTGGCCCCTCACGGCCTAACCAGCCCACTTCCCACCACAATAAATGGCAGCAACCCCGCCTTTTTTTTTTTGAGGGAAGACCAGAAAGACCGCCCCCTTTTTTTTGAGGAAAGACCAAAAAGCCCCCCCCCCCCCCCCATAACGCCCCCCTACTCCCAATATCCAGGCCCGGATCCCCAGTGTGTTTAACCTGATTTTATTTAAGGCTAATTTTATACACAAACGAGCTAAAAAATAAATACATGTCCCCAAAAAGGGGTCTGTTACAGAGACCCCCCACCCACATTTTTGATGGTACAGTGGGAGGGGGGGCTGGAGTACCTATATGGCGCCTCCCCTCCAGCACTATCATATGGCCTAGAGGGGTATGTGGAGGATTTAGACCCCTCATATTGAAATGGGGAGGGGTCACATATCCCCAAAATAGGCCTACACAAAAAGGCAGGTCACTGGTGTGAAAGGAGACAGCACCCCCTAGTGGAAGGGGCTGTAAGCACCAATATGGGGGGGCAGCAGGGTTCCAATATTGCTCCCCTATGTACAATCAGCGCCCCCCCCAAGAGAGGGGGGCAGGGGAATGACCAAAGAGACCTCTCCCTCAATTAGTCTGTTTCATACAGAAAATGTATTGTTTGCTTAAAAATAATAAAGTCCCCCCCACATAAAAACAGCTTGTGACTTCATCAGCGGGGGAGTGGGGGGGTCTTGTTACCTATAAGGGAAAGGGTCAGGAGCAATGAGGGGGTTGCAGGGGGTTCCTAAATTGGGACTAAAAAGGAAGTGAATGGAGAAAAAAAATTCCCCCCCCCCCGCAAAAAAAAAAATTATGGGTGGGACACCCCAAAATGCTGGCTGGCTGGGAGGGCTCCCCACCCCAGAAGGCTACCTGGCTCCAAAGGCCACATGGGGAAACTGAGGCAGGAGCAAGTCACATGACTGGAAGGGGGGAGTGGTCAGGTGACCCCCCCCATGGTGGGGGGAGACACCTGTGCCAATAGTGACAAGGGTTGTTTATGCAACAACCCTCTCCATGGAACCATGTGATGGGGGGAAGCTGGGGAGTCACATGACCCAAGAGCATGGGTCAGTCATGTGATTGCAGGTTAGTGTCACATACTCCCTGTGCTCCAAGGCTATGATGTCATAGTGTCACCGCGGCTGGGGGGAGAAGACCATATGCCATCCAGGCTGGGTCACATGACCTGGCAAGAGGGGTCATGTGACCCCCCAAATAAAAGGCAGTAAAGGTGTGGGGATAAGGCGGTGTCACACAACGCTCGCAGTGATCGGAGGTCACGTGACATCAAGGCTGTGTCAGGTGACACGGGAAGGCTCTGGAAGTGGGTGGCCATGTGACCATGAGGTCACATGACATCAAGGCTAAAGTCCAAAGGCCATGGGAGGGGCCAAGTGCCCACAGGGGCTCTCCTGGCTGGAGATCTTGCCTAACATCATGGCAGTTATGACATCACAGGGCTCCGGGGCCACAGTTCCTCTGACATCACAGCAGATGATCCGGTGACATCATAAGCCCACACACACAAGGTTGACACTGGAAAGTTGCATGGCTGGTCACATGACTAGCCAGGAGACATTGCACAGTGGCAGTCGCGCAGCCGTGGCAGGTCATGTGACCCCATGCCTAATCATGTGACCCCCCACAATGGGGCAGCCCTCAAGTGTATGGCAGTAGCCAGTCACATGACCTGTAGCCCATCACATGACCTGCCCCGGTGGCCCATCACATGGCTCTGTGATGACCTGCAGGAATAATTTGGCAGGTCACATGATGCCCATGGCTGATCATGCGGCTCCATGGTTGGCCACATTACCCTGTGGCAGGTCAAGTAACCCCATGGGTATTCACATTGCCTGTGGGGTCATGTGACCTGCCCCAAGGTTGTCACATGACCCTGTGGGCAAGCACACAGCTCTTTGGTTGACCACCTAACCCTGTGGAAGGTCACATGACCTTACAGGCAATCACACACTTCTGTGGCTGGCCACATGGTTCTGCGGCTGGCCACATGGTTCTGCAGCTGGCCATGTGATCCACATGGCCTGTCCCACGGCTCTGCAGTAACCCAGCAGCAGGTTACTGACCTCCATGGGTAATCACCCAGCTCTACAGGTGGCTCTGTGACCCCCCACAGCAGGTCACATTACATCCACAAAGAACTCACTGGGGTTGCCCATGGCCATGTGGAAGGACTGGCGGCTGGCTGTCAGCTCAGGGGGCACAGCCCCCAGGTCCCGCACAGGGGGGGCACCAGGGGGCTTTGTGGTGCCCAGAGGGGGGCCGCTGGGGGGCGGGACAGCCGGGG
>NW_005843097.1:26920-27402 GCF_000455745.1 Alligator sinensis
GGGTGCCCCCCGGCAGGGGCAGCGGCGCCAGCGTGTCTTGGTCCGAAGCCCCGCTTGACCCGTCGTTGTCATTCAGGGACAAGTTAGCCAGGTCTGCAGGGGGGAGGAGGAAGAGGGGGATGAGGGGGAACCCAGGCATCCGGGCACCCCCCCACTGTAACTGCCAGGCTCCACTCCTCTCCTGGAGAACCCAGGCATCTGGGCTCCCAGTCCTCTTCCCCCCCACCCCCTTGTAACTCATCACCCGTGCATCCCGGCTGCCCTTCCTACTCTTACCCACCAGCCCCGTTCGCCTCCTGGAGAACCCAGGCATCCGGGTCCTGTGGGCAGGGGGTCTGGTAAGAGCGGGTGTCCCATGGGTGTGGGGAAGTCTCAGGGGTCTCCTATGGGTGCAGGGGGTCCCTAAAGGTATCAGGGAAGACTGGGGGGGTCCCTTGGGGGCAGTGTCAGGGGACAGGAGGGGTCTTGGGGGGCCCTGTGTG
>NW_005843097.1:27501-30394 GCF_000455745.1 Alligator sinensis
CCTGTGGGCATAGGGGTGTCTTGGGGGGGATTCTGAGGTGGGAGGGGGTCTTGGGGGGTCCCATGGGCACAGGAAGATCTAGGGGGTCCTGGGGGAGGGGCTCACAGCTGTCGCAGCGCCGCAGGTCCCCGAAGACATAGTAGCACTGCTCGGAGAAGGTGATCTTGTTGACCGTGTGGCGGATGAGGCCAGCTTTGAGCAGGCCGCTAGCATACTTGCGTGCCTCGCGCCGGTCCCCGAAGCCCTCCACGTGGTGATACAACCAGTCTACCACATCGGAGCCTGGGGGGGTTGCTGGGGTCAGAGGGTGGCACTAGGCCCTGCCCCCTCCCTTAGCCTTGCCCCCACATACCCAGAAAGGTATTCAGGGTGGTTATCACAGCCCTGGCCACAACCCCTCCCTTAGCTCTGCCCCCATGTACCCAGGAAGGCATTGTGGGGGTTACCATGCAGGCCTGGCCCTGTCCCCTCCCTTAGCTCCACCCTCTGCTCAGGCCCTCCCCCAAGAGGACCATGAAATAGAGTCCAAGGCAGCGAAATTCCCTGGCCCTGCCCATTCCTTAGCTCCACCCCCATGCAGCCCTATTCCTCGGCCCCCCCCCCACCTCTAGGCCCCACCCCCATGTACCCCAGAAGGCATTGGGGACCATAATATAGAGACCTATGCAGCCCAACCCCCTGCCCTTGCCCCTCCTTAAGCTCCACCCCCTCCCTTAGCTGCACCCCCAGCTCTAGGCCCCACCCCACATACCCAGGAAGGCATTGGGGATGGTGATCTTGAGCCACATGCGGTCCCGGACCTCCAGCCCCGACTCAGGCGCTGCCATCGCCTTCATGACAGATGCCATGTCTGTGTGCACTGACAGCGCCAGCTCCTCAAAGCCTGGGGGACAGGGTGTGTCAGGGGGCAGAGCCCCACCCCTGGCACCTAATGAGAAGCAGGGCCCTGATTGGGGAGGGAGGGGGGGGCGGGGGGGCACTCACGCTCAGTCTCGGGCACGGAGCTGCCCGATGTGATGGTGCTCATGGAGCTGCTCCCGGGGTAGGTGGCAAAGGCCCCCGTCAGCGCGGCTGAGTGCGAGACCCAGGCAGCCGGGTCGATGGGCTGGATCGGCTCGTCTGGGGGAAGCAGTGGGGTGGAAGGGGATGAGGCAGTGCCACCCCCCAACCCTACCAGCCCTTCCCAGAGTGGGAGAGAACTCAGGTGTCTGACAACCAGCCCACCCTGCTCCAACCCCCCTCTCCCAGAGCTGGAAAGAGCCTAGGCATCCAGGCCCTCAACCCCCACCTATTCCACTCCCTACAGCCCCCATTCCCACCCAAGAGCTGGAGAGAAACTAGGTGTCTGGCCTCTCAGAGGCCCCCCGCCCCTGACACTTGGAAGCTACCATTCTCCTCCCCCCCCACACACACACTTGGAACCTTCCATCCCCCTCCCCCCCCAACACACCTCCCTGGAGAGAACCCACTGCTCTAAGCCCCCAGGCCCACATTAAGGAAAACCCAGGTGTCCTACACCGCCCCCTTCCCCCAGGGCTAGAGGGGACGGGGTGATACGCACTCCTGGGCAGTGTGAAGTAGCCCTGGGGGGACGGGTCCCAGCACTTGGCAACCGTCAGCACGATGGGGCTGGGGGCAGAGGAAGAAGGGGGTGAGATGCAGCCAGCTCTGGGGTGGATCACCACTGGGTGTAACAGGGACCCCTCACTCAGCACTGAAATGCAGCCAACTCTGGGGTGGGGCCACAGCTGCATAAAATAGGGACCCCTGAGATGCAGCCAGCTCTGGGGTTGGTCATGACTGGGTATAAGAGGGATTCCTCATCCAGCACTAAGGTGCAGCCAACTCTGGGGTGGGTCATGGCTGGGTGTAAGAGAGATTCCTCATCCAGCATTGAAATGCAGCTAGCTCTGGGGTGGCTAATGGCTGGGTATAACAGGGGTCCCTTGCCTGGCACTATGATAACCCCAGCTGGACCCCCCTCCCTGCCCCCCCATCCTCAAATGACACACAGCCTCGGGGAACCCCTCATTTGTTGCTGGGATGCAGCCAGCTCTGGGGGGGAGTGGCTGGGTATAACAGGGACCCCCCGCCAGCCCAGCACCCCCCCTTCACCCTGGCTTGTGGACGATCTCTCTCAGGACCCGGACAGCGTCATCGTTGCTCATGTTCTCGAAGTTGATATCGTTCACCTGTGGGGTGGGGCAATGGAGATTGATGGAGGGCAGCAGCTAGGAGCTCGGATGCCTGGGTTCTCTACGAGGGGAGTACAGGCTGGGAAGTCAGAGATGGGTGCAGGCAGGGAGCCCAGGCACCTGGGTCCTGGATGCAGTACCTGGAGCAGCATGTCTCCCGGCTCGATGCGCCCATCTGCTGCCACTGCGCCACCCTTCATTATAGAACCGATGTAGATGCCGCCGTCCCCCCGCTCGTTGCTCTGCCCCACAATGGAGATGCCCAGAAAGTTGTACTTCTCTGCCGGACAAATGGGAGGCGGGGTGTCAGCATGGGAGTTCCCACCCCTCCCCTCCTGGCAGGCTCTGCCAGCCAGCAAAGAAATACTGATTTCCCCACTAGTGCGCACACCCACACACACACACTTGGAGCCTTCCACCCCACCACATGCACCTGGAATCTTCCATTTCCTCCGGCCCAACTGGAACCTTTCATCCCCCCCGCCCACAGATCCTGACACCTGGAACTTAATATTCTGTCCCCGCCCCACACAGACAATTGGAACCTTCCACCCCCACCCCTCTTGGGACCCTGCCATCCGCCCCCACTGCCCTTAGCAGCCCTCCCCACCCCTGGCTGCCCCCTTACCCATGTTGAGGGTAACTGTGATGATGTTGAGGGACATGGTGGAATCCGTGACGCTGCTGAACGACGATGT
>NW_005843097.1:30486-42211 GCF_000455745.1 Alligator sinensis
GGTTGGTGAGGGGGGGGAACCCAAGTGTGCGAGTAACTGGAGCCCCCTGCACCATGCTCAAACCCACCAGGGCACAGAGAGGATCCAGGCCAGCAGACCCCCCACTTCTAACCCCTTAGACCTGATTCCCCATCCAGAGCTGCAGAGAACCCAGGCGTCCAGCCCCCAGCCCCTCCCACTCTAACCACTAGACCCCACTCCCGTCCCAGAAAACCCAGGCGTCCCAGCTCCCAGCCCCCCAACCCCTCTCCCTTCCCAGAGAACCCAGGTGTCCAGACTCCCAGACCACCCCCAACCACCAGACCCTGCTCCCCACCCAGAGAAGCCAGGCCAAAGAACTCAGACATCTGGGCCCCACCCCCGCACCTGCTCATGGCATCATCGTCTGAGTCGCAGAGGCTGGTGGTCTCAATCTCGCTGGTTAGGAGGGTGGAGGAGCTCTCGTACCCAGCCAGGTGCCGCTCCAGCCGTGACTGCCCATTCAGCCGGTGCCCGCCTGCTGTGGGGGCACCACTCAGCCACCTGCCCGGGGACCCAGGAGTCCAGCCCACCTCAACCCCAGAGCTGGAAAGACCCTGGCATCTAGGCGCCGGCTCACCCCCATGCTCCGTGCTCTCCCGGCGCCGTGGCCGGTCCCGCCGCAGGGAGACCACCGACTCTGTCTCCGTCTCGTGGTCCAGGTTCTCCCGGCTACAAGACACATTGGGGCTGGGGGGGATTCGGTGGGGTTATTGTGGGGAGAACCCCACACCCCACAACCCATTTCAATACTGGATGGTCACTTCCACCCCCCCCCCGCAAGTGGCCAACAATAGACTCTTCCAATCCAGCTCCCCTCCCTGCTACTCAAGAGGACGGTACCTTACAGGCCTCCCTCCCCTTTTAGTGGGGAATGGAAGCTTCCACCAGGTCCTCTTGCTGAGAACCTGCCCCTCCCTTCTGACCAATGGACCCTTTCATGTCCCAAAGTCCAGAGGTTTTGCTCCCCCCCCCTCCTTATTGTGGGAAAATGGACTGTTCCATCCTGAGGCTGAGGGGTGCCCCAAATGAACCCCCCCATAATGGCATGTGGATCCTTCCACCCAGTCAACTGCACCCCCTACGAACTGGCGGACTGGACCGTTCCATTCATCCCTCGCATTCTAGCAGATGGACCCTTCCATTCATTCCCCCATCTTTTATTGCAATGGATCCTTCTAATGAACACTTTTTCCCTGCATTCCTAGCAGGTAGACCTTTCAGCTCCCCCTGCCCCGGGCAATTCTGATAGATGGACCCTTGCATTCAACCCCCCATTACTGCAAATGGACTTTTCTATTGAACCCCTCCCCCCATTCTTGGCAGGTGGACCTTCCAAACACTCCCCAATTGTTGCAAATGGACTCTCCCATTCATTCCCCTACCCCACCATCATTCCTGCACTCTTCCACCCAGCCCTATACCCCCATTACTGCAATTGGGCTCTTCCACTGAGCTCCTCCCCCCCCACATGACAAATAGACCCTTCCAACTTTCCACTCCCCCCATTTGGATTCTTCCATTCCCATCTCCCACTTACTGGAAAGAGGGGGGCCGGGAGTCCCCGATGCCACTGGTCCGTTCCACTGGCAGAGGGGGCAGGGGGGGCGGTGGTGGGGACGGGTCTGGCCGTGGCTCTGCAGGCACTGGCGCCGGCTCGGCCTGGGGTGTCTCCGACGACACCAGCTGTAGGGGGGGTACAACATGTGAGCACCCAGGACCAAACCATTCTGCCCTCTCCCCAAAAAGAATCATTCCCCCATGCCTGAAAGTCTGATCCTGTTTGTAGGTGGTATATAAGGTTGGACAGACCCATTGGCGTAAAGCAGGGTGGGGGGCAGAGATGGGCAGATCCACTGGTGTCCAGAGGAGACAGGTAGGCTCCACTGGTATGAAGCTAAGGGAGAGGGGGCGGTGCAGAGATGGACAAGTCCATTGGTGTGTGCAGGGGGGAAATGGACATGTCCATTGGTGTGGGGGGGGGGAGTGCAGAGGTAGAAGGGTCCATTGTGTGAATGGGGGGAAATTCAGAGATGGACAGGTCCATTACTGTGAATGGGGGGGAGGCTCAGTGATGGACAGGTCCATTGGTATGGGGGGGCATGTGCAGAAATGGACAGGTCCATTCTGTGAACGGGGGAGAAGGCAGAGCTAGACAGGTCCATTGCTATGAACAGGAGGTGCAGAGATAGATAGGTTCATTTGTGTGGGTAGGGAGAAATGGACAGATCCATTGGTGTGAAAGGTCAGGGGGGTGCAGATTTGGGCACATCTATGGGTGTGAATGGGGGGAAATACAGAGAGAATAGGTCCATTGGTGTGGGGAGGGGGAGATAGACAGGTCCACTGTATAAAGGGGAGGGAGGGGACAAATTTGGACAAGTCTATGGGTGTGAATCAGGGAAAATGTGGAGATGAACAGGTCCATTGTGTGAAGGAGGGGAAATGCAGAGATGGACAGGTCCATTGGGCGAAGTGGGGGGTGCAGAGAGGGCCCGGGGTCCCTGTGACCTGCTTGACCCATGCTGTACCCAAGAAACGACCCTCCCGTTGAAGCAGGGCAGCCTGGCGTTGTCATCCGAGATCTCCTCCTTGACAACCCTATGGCAAGAAACACAGCAAACGATCAGAGCACCCCAAGGACCCTTGCCCAGGAGCAGCCACTTCTGGGATGGGAAGTGACCCCAAAGAACGGGGACCCCTCATTTGCTGCCAGGATGCAGCCAGCTCTAGGGTGGGAGCAGCGGGTGTAACGGGGACCCATTGCCCAGCACCAAAATGCAGCCAGCTCTGGGGTGGAACAGAGACAGCGCAGGCTATTGGGGATTGCAGTGTATGCTAGGCTCCACAACACAGCATCAGGCCACGCCACATTTGCACCGTGCAATCAGAACCCGCACACTAAAATATGCTAGTTCTAGTATTATAACACCTTGAGTCCTCTCTATTAAGACACCAGCTTGTCACATGATAGTGGAGTCTTCACATTGTCATGCTATTAATTCTGAGGCTAATATTATGGCATTACATAAATCTAAGGCAATTCTACTATTATAAGAGTCTAAGTCTGTCCGTCGGTCTGTCTGTCCATAACACTTTATTCATGCTCTGGCTGACAGAAACAGCCAATCAGAGCGCTCCAAGCGTGGAGGAGCACCATCATGATTTCGAAGCCATGCAGAGGACCGGACAGAGGGCAGGGAGCTGCTGGCCTCAGATCCTGCTGCGCGCCCTGCAAGAGGCTGAACAGCGGCAGCACAGGGCATTAGGTGGAGGCATCCCAACCTAGCTCCCCAACCCAGGTCATTCTTGACGGGCAATTGGCTGGTAACTCTATATTAGCACCAGCGCTGCCATACTGTACATATGTTAGTAATATCATATTGTATCACGTTATTATTTTATCATGATTATTGTGTATTCTTATGTTATAATGCACGATAATATTACATACTAGTGAACTGCCCATCAAGAATGACAGAACAGAGAAGGGGAGGGGGGGAGTTTGCTAAGCCTAACCCTCCCCCCACCCCCATGCTGCCACCGCCTCCAAGGAGCAGGGCTGGGGGGCAGATCAACGTTCCCCCCCCCCAGTACGGGAGGATCGGGGCTGGGGCAGATGCTGTCCAGCCAGGGTGGGGCAAGCATCTGAGGGATCCGCAGTTCATCTGGGGGGGGCGTGCGGCAGCTCCTGCTGCTGCACGTACCCCAGGAGTGCATGGGGGGGGGCGCATGTGCCCTCTGGATCTGTGTGGGGCAGGGAGGGGGGGCTGGAGTTGCACTGGGCTCTTCTCAGTGGGGGTTGGGCCACAGCTGTATGACCACTCAACTGCTGCACCGCAATAGCTGAATAACATGACAGCTCAATGAATACATTTATGATGATGATGATGATGATGTCATTCAGCTGCTCATCTCACGGCATCATTTCATGCTGTTCTTGCTGCGTTACAAGCCCAATGTGGCGATGGGAGTCTAATATTACAGTGCAGGCAAAAAAACCCTGCTCTTCCATCCCCTGCTCTGTGGCTGGTGCTGTAACTTTACGTGCTGGTATTACAGAAGCAGATTAAAATCTGGTCCTATAATAGATCTAGAACTTGACGTACACAACTATGTACAAGACATTGGTATTTGTAGAGCCCTAGATCTGTGTAGAGCTACACAACAGCTGTAGACCCATGAAGATCTACATACACAGTGTAAGTCTACCTATAGATCCATAAAGATCTACAGCTGTTGTGGGGGACTATATACAGTGTAGGGCTCTATAGACCTACATAACAGCTCTGCACCTACAGAGTACCTCTAGACCTATAGCCACCTAGACAGCACCACTCAACCTGTACAGATGTAGAGGTATACACCAGGTCTGTGCTATAGGGTCGGATCACCCAAAGCGCACGGATACGTGTGCATGTGTACACAGGCATGCACCTATATGTTTCTAGATGTACATGTGCACACATCACATCAACTGAAAATACAGTCTAATCCTTACACTAGCAGCACCGAAGAGCCTTTCCCAATCCTCCAGGTATTGGAGCACTACAATGTAATACCTGGAACATGGCAGCACTCCACATATAGCAGTTTAGAGTACAGCCAATTATCTTCAATTTGATACAACAAATTATATTATATCATATTGTATCATTCATGTATGTGTGTGTGTATGTATATACAGTATATATACATACACACACACACACACACAATGTAATTTATAATGCTTATATATATTTTCTCCTTTATATTAACATATAAAGTGTTTATATCAATACATAAACACTTTATATCATATCATATATGCATGGCAACATTGCAGATGGTGCCAACACCTGGGTGCTCTCAGCTGGGGGGAAGGGGCTTGGATATCTGGGTGCTGAGAGGTGGGGCTCCCGAACTCGCGGGTCCCCTGTTGGGGGAGGGGCACAGGCGGGAGGGGAGGTGGCTCCCGGACTCGCGGGTCCCCAGTGTGTGTGTGGGGGGTCCCGGCCGTACCCGAAGTCCTGGTCCATGCTCTTGAAGAAGTACTTGGCCCCAGGCCGGTTGAGCGCGGCCTTAACGTGGCCCAGCGTGATGCGCTCGGCGGGCACGGCGATCTTCACCAGGTAGGGCGTCTCCTCCTCGTCCAGGTGGTAGATTACCTTGGTCTCACCCAGCCCCCCCGCCGCCGCCGCCATGGTCCCACCCGGACACCGCCCCGCTGCCCGGGCGGGTGCTACCACCTGCTCCGCGGGCGGGGGGGGGGATCGGCGGACACGACCGAATCCGCCTCCCGCTCTCCGGCGCGCGCAAAGGGGCTTGCGTCACGACGTTGCCTCCCTCACATCACGTGACGAGGCAGCGCGTGCGCAGGAGAATGGCAAAGGGCGAGCCAGGAGACGCATGCGCGGAGGGGAATACAAGGGCGAGAAGGACGCATGCGCACAAGGACGACGAAGGCGGCTGGAAAGGGAGGGAGGTGCATGCATAGGAAACGGACACAGGGAAGACAAGGGACGCATGCGCAGGTGAATGCAAGAGCCGGGGCGAGCGCGCATGTGGACCGGTGGAGAGTGGGAAAGGAACGAGACGCATGCGTAAGGAGGGGGGGGGGGAACCACGGGAGGACAAGAAGCGCATGCGCGGGCGAGTCATACGCACAAATAGCAGTGGCAAGACAAGAAACCGGATGCGCATAGAAGGGGGACTCCCAGCCCTACTCCTGGCCAGGCCACGTGGGTGGTGACGTTATACAGTGTGCTCAGGCCAAAGGAGAGGTGTAGGGGTAATAAAGGTAGGCAAGTGGGGGGGGGTAGCAGGTTGAGGAGCGAGATCTCCTCCCCTTGCTACCCTAGGGGCTGCCAGAAGCCTCCCCCCAGCTGCTGGATCCAGCCCCAATAAGGGCCCCCAGACCATCCCCTGCCCCCCCCACCACAATCCAGCCACAGAACAGAGGGAGCCGGCCATTCCCCTGTACAAACGCCAAAAGGGGCCACATCATTTATTTACATTCAAGGCCATGTCCCGAACGCGTTGCTGCAAAATATTATTATTAAAACAAAGGAACCAAGGGAAAAAAACAAAACAAACAAAACAACCTGGGGAGGACAACCCCCCCACCCCACCCGAAAACATGGAACCGAAGGCTGGTGGGGCTGCATTGGGGCAAACCGGGCTCCCCACTATGGGGTGCTGGAGAGGTGGCTTCCAGAAAGGAGACATTCCCCCCCTCCTGGAGACAGCACCTCCCTTCTCAGCACCCTGCTGGGTGGGGTGCTAGAGAATATTCCAGCCCCACCTTCCAACAGCCTCCTAAAGGTGTGCCTCCCCCACAAAATCTGGGGGTATTAAAACCAAAATTTGGGGGGGGGGGGGAATTAAAAAGGAAACACACATGAAAAAACAACAACCCCCTTTTTGTATTTACAACCCGACTTTACACATTGGGGGGTATCAAAAGCCCCCCCAACTTCCAAGGGAGAAAAGCAGCGGTATCAAATCCACCCCCCCCAGGGCTGTCCATGTTGGGGGGGGGGGGGGTGTCAATCCTCCACACCTCTGTGCTGCAGGGGAGCAGACCCCCAATCTCTGGCCTGGGGCGGTGGGGAAGGAGTCCAGGGCAGTTGAGGTGATGGGGGGGTCGTCCCCTAGGCCTCAGCACTGCCCCGGGGGGGCTGGGGGGGGGGCTTGCGGGCACCCTCTTTGCACTTCTGGCAGAAGAAGATGTCCGGGACGTTGGTCTTCTTGATCTTGGCGCAGGAGAGGTGGATCCAGGTGGCACAGCAGCTACACTCGATCATGGGCCTCCCGGCAAAGGGCTTCTGACAGTAGCACGTGATCAGGTCCCATGAGTCGTCACCTGGGAGTGGGGGAGAAAAAAAACAAATCGGGGGGCAGTCAGTACCAGGTACCCATCACCCGCGAGCTAAGCCCCGGCCTCCAAGTGTCACCCATCGCAAGCTTGCAACATCATTCATGACCCCTTGTTTTAGTCTGCCCCTTCACATATTACCCATCACCCGCCAGCTCCAATCTGGCACCCACAGACCCTGCTGCCCAAATCCTAGCCTGCCCCCCCTACCAGCTTCACCCCGGACTGCTGAGCCCCATGTCGAGGTTTGACCCCTCACTTTAAATCCAACCCCCAGATGTACCCCCCCATCAGTCACCCTCCTCCTACAAAATGGCCAGACTGCATGGTATTGTGGGAAGTACAGCTAACTACAGCTCCCAAAATACAATGCTCCCAAGGGAGGAAGGGGGCATTGCCCCACTCCCTGAGGCAAAGGCACAGCATTCTGGGATACAAAACCTCCGGAAGCCTATACCTCCCAGCATGCAATGCTCAATGGGATGGGAGGGATTACTTGACACGCCCTCCTCTCCTCCATTGAGGCAACATGGTCAGATGGCAAAGCATTCCGGGAGGACCCAAGGCCCAGCTACAGGCCCATTAAAGGACAACTCCCAGAATGCAACACTCCCAATCCAGTGGGACCCCTACCATCACCCCACCCAGATTGCCCCCCACCACACTTAGCCTGGGTGAAAGAGGACCCCCCCCACAATTATCTGACCCCTGTCCCCACCAATGCATCCATGATCACCCCAATTCAGGAGGCCGGGAGGTCATAATCTCCGATCCCTAGCCCCCCCTTCGACCCCCACACCCAACGCCTGGGTTCACAATCCCTGGTCCCCCCTGCCTTTTTACTCCTGGATTAACAAGGGGCAAAAGGGCAAAGCACAGACACACAGCACTTATTATCCCTGGACAAGTGTGGAGGAGATCTCCAGACCGGGGGTGGGAGAGGCCCACAGAACACTTAAGAGCTGCTACTTACCCTTTAATTTACACCCCCCGCCCCGCAATGAAGTGGGGGATGGCAGGATCTGGCCCCTATCCCAGGGTGGGAGCAACAGAGACATGAAGTGAAAGAGGAAGCCAGGTCACCTGGCTTCACTGCCTGTCTGGGCTGTCACATCCCCCATCCCCGTGAAGTGTGGGGTATAATGAACATAATGAATTGGAGAATTAGCTTTTCCCCACCCCCAAATTAGGGCTAAATTATCCCAGGCTAAGTGTCACCCCAGTGAACCCTTCCTGAACTAAAGATCAGCTTGGATACAAGAAGCCTCAGAAGCCCCAGCTACATGTGTCATATAATGCACAATTAATTAATTCATCGCAAAAGGAGCAATGACTGATCACACAATTAACTGGCTCATTTTCACCTCACCAAAAGCCCATAGCATGCTGGGAAAGCAGCCACAGCCTGGCCCTCCAAGGTAGTTTGACACCCAACCCCACTGCATGCTGGGAGGAGCCAAAGTCTGATCATCTCCACACACAAGATGGCTGCCACCTCCCCTGAGGCCACCTGTCCCACTGCTTGCTGGGAGTGCAGCTTATCCCACACTTAACAAAATGGCTGTTGTCATCTCCCCTTGGTCTGGGAGGTAGAAGGGTGAGGCCTTAGCCCAGCCCCACTGCATTCTGGGAGTGGCCAAGCCTCAAACACGATGAAATGGCCACCACCTCCCAGCCCCATTGAATGCTGGGAGAACGGCCAAGCGCCAGCCTTCTGACAGGGAACAAAATGGCCACCATCTCCCCCAAGTCCACCAAAACCTAGCCCCACTGAATGCTAGAACAGCCAAACCAGTCCTCCCCACAAGGGACAGAATGGCTGCCATTTCCCTTGAGTGCATGACATGACAGCACAGCCCAGCACAGCCCGATTGAATGCTGGGAGCATGGCTAAGGCACGGTCCTCTCTACATGGGACAAAAGGGCCACTGCCTCCACCACAGCCCAGCCCCAATGAATGCTGGGAGAGCAGCCAAAGCCTGGGCCTCCCCAGAGGACAAATTGGCCACCGTCTCCCCTGAGTGCTCCACTGAAAGCGAGGAGAGCAGACAAGCCCCGGTCCACCCCACATGGGACAAAATGGCCACCATCTCCCCTCAGTGCCCCACAGCCCAGCCCCATTGAATGCTGGGAGCACAGCCAAGCCCCAGTTCTCGCTACATGGGCCAAAGTGCCCCCCCCTCACCTGACTCCACCATGATGTCCTCATCCATGACCCGCAGCTCGCCCTCGCTGGAGCTGGCGTCGCCGTCCTGGCTTGTCTCGGTGCTGGCGCACTCTTTGCCCTCCCCAGCACCCCCCAGCTTGGCAGGGGAGCCTGCCCCGCCCCGGCCCCCTGGAGGCCCCACTCCTGCCTCAGGGGCCCCTGCCATGGCCACCGCCTCCTCATCCTCATCCTCCTCATCCTCGTCCTCCTCCGAGTCCGTGTCGCTGAGGGAGGCCTTGGCCTTCTTCTCTGCCTTTTTCAACTTCCGCTTCTTGCTCTTTTTAATGCGGGCCCGTTTTTCCCCTGCCGGGTCCCCCCGGCCCCGCTTGGGGCCCTCGGTGCCCGCCCCCGCCCGCCGGCTCCGCTTGTCCTTCTTCTTGTCGGCCATGTGGGCGCTGGCCGCCATGTTGCCACCACCTGCTGTCCCTTTGGCGGTGGGCCCCAGTGGAGTCTTGGTGCCCGGTGGCTCCATGTCAAAGAGAGAGTCCTTGAGTTTCATCTTCTCCAGCAGGGAGCTGTCGGACTTGAGGCGCCGGAAGGCCTTCTTCTTGGACGACTTGGCCTTCTTGACGAAGGTCTCGATGGTGTGCAGGTCCGAGTGGGCCGACTCCCAGCCGTCGCTGTCTGCCGTGCTCTCGGGCCGCAGTGGCGAGTTCGAGCCCGACGCTGGCCACTCATTCTCCTGTCATGGGAGAGGGGAGGGGGGGTGAGAGTGGGTGGCTGTTCTCCCAGCATGCTGTGGGGCTTGGGGCCCATGAGAAGGGTTTACCCAGAACACCATGGGGCCTACAACCCTTTACACCAGAGGCAGGCAAAATGCGGCCCGCAGGCTGGATACGGCCCGCCAGGCCATTCTATCCAGCCTGCAGGGCCCCTAAAAAAATTTAGAAAATTATTATTAATCTGCCCCTGGCTGCCTGTCATGCGGCCCTTGATGGCTTGCCAAAACTCAGAAAGCGGCCCTCTGCCTGAAATAATTGCCCAACCCTGCTTTACACCCACCATAAAATAAGGATCATGAGAAAGGTTTCCCCAGCATGCCATGGGGCTCAGGGCCCATGAGAAGGGCTTCCCCCAAGCATGCCATGGGGCATACAACCTTTTACCAAGAATGCCACAGGATTCAGGAGGTTTCTCTCAACATGCAGTGGGATAAACAGTCAGTGAAACCACTTGGGCAAACTCCCAATATGCATTAGGGCAGGGAATATTTCATTGCATTATGGGGCTAGCGGCCTGGTCTATCCCCCACCTCCTCCCAAGGCCTGATGGGAAGGCAGAGATGGTAAGGGCAGGGGAATACACCCCCCCCCCATATGAGACCACAGGCAGGAAGGGGCTTTGCAGGCTGGGGGGGGGGGGGACATACTACATTTCCCAGCATGCCCTGCTCCGCACCAGAGCCTTCTGGTAGATGTAGGCCTAGCAACTGCCCCCCCATTTTCACAACTCCCAGAATGCAATGTGCCAGGCAAAACCAAAGGGGGGGGGACAAGAGGAGGAACACTACTTCTCCCAGGGCTCCCCTAGGCAAAATGGCCAGACTGCACAGCATTCTGGGAAGTGTAGTCACACCATTCCACCCACTGACACTTCAGCTCCCAGAATGCAATGCTACAGGAGGCACAGCCCACCCCTCCCTTCCCTCACTTCACACCCTTCCCAAGAAAATGGCAGGACCACATGGCATTCGGGGAACTGTAGTCCCAGCATGAGGCTGCTTCAAACTACAGCTCCCAGAATGCAATACTGCCAAAGGGAGGGGGAAGCAGAAAGGTACAGCATTCTGGGAAGCAAAACCTCGGGAGGCCTCCAGGCCCCAGCATGCAATGCTCTAGGATAGGGGAGGAGGCACAGACCACTCCGCCCACTTGAGGTTAATAGCCAGACAGCAAAGCATTCTGGGAAGCTGAAACCCTTTAAACTACAACCCCTAGAATACAATGCCCCCAAAAGGCAATAACAGCAAGGCCTGACGGAAAGTGTAGTCTCCAGCTCCCAGCATGCAATGCTCAAGGGGGGGGGAAATAAAGACCGTGCCACCCAAGGAAAAGAAAAAAATGGCCCAGACCACAGGGCACCCTGGGTAGTGTAGTTTGGAAAGGCAGAGGTGGTGAGGCAGCTCTGCTGCTCTCTCCCGCCCCTGGCCCGGGACGCCTGGGTTCTTAGACACCCCCTGCCCCTCCCCGCCAGACGCCTGGGGCCCCTGCCCCCCACTCCCATGACTGGGGCCCCGCCCCGCTCACCTCCTTGGCGGGGGGGATGTAGCCGGCATAGGCCAAAACGAAGCTGCAGAACTTGTTGAAGTCCTCGATGGTTCGGCGCCGCTTCTCCGGGGGCTGATGGGATACAGGGGGTCAGTGCCGAGCCTCTCCCCTCCCCTTCTCCCCCCCGTCTAGGGTCCGACCCTGCAGCCCACCCCCGGGAGGCGGGTCTGCAACGCAGAGGAAGGGGTTAACTGCGAGTTGAAGACCCCCCCCAGCCCCGGACACCCGGCTTTCCTGCCCCACCCCTCGAACTCCACTGCTTCCCCAGTTTCTCCCAGCGCCTCCCTGGTGCTCGCTCTGGCCCCGGACGCCTGGGTCCTGAGCTTCCCCCCGCACCCAGGGACGCCTGGGAACCCCAGCCCCGTCTCCCAGCCG
>NW_005843097.1:42756-43326 GCF_000455745.1 Alligator sinensis
GCCCCCTTTACCCATATATGGGAGGCAGACTGGGGGAGGCCCTGGATGCCTGGGTTCCCTCCCCGTAGTAGCCAAGAAGGGACAGAGCCTAGGACAGTGAAGTTCTTTCCCACCATGGGGGTGGGGGTGCTAGCACTGCTGGGGTTTACACCTCCCTCCTTCATGCCCCCTGCAGGGAAGGAGGACTTAGTTGCTTATCCATCCAACCCCCAATGGGGGGGGTACATCCCCTCAATCCCATACCAGAGCCTGGGTTCCCTCCCCGTAGTAGCCAAGAAGGGACAGAGCCTAGGACAGTGAAGTTCTTTCCCACCATGGGGGTGGGGGTGCTAGCACTGCTGGGGTTTACACCTCCCTCCTTCATGCCCCCTGCAGGGAAGGAGGACTTAGTTGCTTATCCATCCAACCCCCAATGGGGGGGGTACATCCCCTCAATCCCATACCAGATTTACACCCCACTCCCACCCCACAGAAAAAAAAAGCCCCAGCCAGCTCCGCATTTTCCTTGTCTCTTTATTGACCGCCCCTTACCACAACCCCCCTGCCCAAACATGACAACCCCCCCCCACC
>NW_005843097.1:43482-44591 GCF_000455745.1 Alligator sinensis
CTGGACCCCTGCCCGCAGGCCCCCATGGCTCAGAGGAAGGGGAGGGGTACAAAATCAAAAGGAAGAATATCCCTACCCCGCCCCCCCAAAAAAATCTCCACCCCCCCCAAACAAAAAGTGCAGGTCCCTGCGGGTGTGGGGGGATCCCCGGGGGCGCTGCACAGCCCTTCACAGCCCATAGACACTCTCGTCACTGTAGGCTATGTACAGGAAGAAGTCTTCCTCATGGTGCTCCTGTGGAGGGAGGAAGAAGAAGGGGCAGTAGGATTGTGAGGGGTAGTATCCCCTTCTGGGAACCCCCCCAGACAAAGTCAGACCCCCCAAAAGCTGGACCCTGCCCCGCCATGCCGCCCAGCATCCCCCCCCCCCCCTGATACCCCCCCCCCCCGCCTACCCCCTCACCCTGCCCTTCTGTCCTCCAGCCCCTCCTGCCCAGTCTGGCACCCCCCACCTGGCACACCCTCAAAGAACCCTTTCCCCTACAAAATGGCTGAGAGTGTGGCACCCCCCACCTGGTACAGCTGCCCCATGGTGGCACTGGTCGGGGGGATAACGTTATTGACAAAGAAGAACAAGGCGTCCTCGGCCCGCAGGTGGATCCGCTTCCGGATCAGGAAGTAGAACTGGCCAACTTGGGAAGGAACAGGATTGGGGGTCAGAGGTAAGAGAGCAAGGAACACAGCCATCCCAAGCCCTAGCCACACCCAGGGAAATGCCTCTGTTTTATCTCCCCAAGAACATCCAAGACCCTCACCCATGTCCCCGCCCCCAGTACTGACCTATGAGGTCAGAGAGCACATCCAAATCTACCCCCCCAGCCCATTACCCCAACCCCAACCAGCACCTACCTGTGAGGTCAGAGGGCACCAGGTATTTCTTCTTATCCAGGTCTCCTATCCGGGCTTTGGGGGCCTTTTCCACAATGACCTGTGAATGGGGGGGCAAGAGGCATCAGAAGAATCCCCCCCCAGAGGTATTTGGGGAGCTGGGGTCCACCCCTTATCTCTGTATACAAGTGGTCTATTCCCCCTCCACCTCTACACCCTAGTGGGGTAATCCAGCCCCTTTCCAAATAATCCAAAAGCTGGTTTCACCCAGATATCTCCCCC
>NW_005843097.1:44627-45897 GCF_000455745.1 Alligator sinensis
TTTATCCCACCCCCCCTACAAGTGGTCTCATCCATCCCTTAAATCAGGGGCAGGAAATTCTTTTGGGCAGAGGGCTGCTTACTGACTTTCGGCAAGTCAAGGAGGGCCATGACAGGCAGCCCAAGGCAGATTAATATTAATTTTCTAAATTTTTTAGGGGCCACACAGGCGGAATAGAATGGCCTGGTGGGCTGCATCCGGCTGCCTTAAATCAACCAAGTAGTTTCACCCAGAGCCACCCCCTCCCTACTTGGTACACATGGTTTAACTCACTCCATGTAGCAGTGGTCTCATCCAACACCTCTTTCTGTATACAGGACCCCAATGGGCTATTCCAAGCACTCCACTAAATCAGCAACCCAATGGTTTCACCCAGGCACCCCCATACCTAGTACAGGTGGTTCAACCCACCCCATGTACCAGTGGTTTCATCCAACACCACCCCTCAAAAAGACTCCAGTGGGCTAATCCATGCCTGAGTCAGCAACCAAATGGTTTCACCCAGACCCTCCCATACATGCTGCAGATGGTTTAACCCAGGCTTCAAGCCCCCTAAATGGGCTGATCCAAGACCAACCCACCCCTGTACCAAATAAATGGTCTCCCCCCCACCTTACCTGGTACAGATGGTGTAACTCTATAATAGCTACAAACTCCCCCTGACACCCAAATGGTTTAACCCAGCTCAAGTCTTCCCCCCCATCCACTCAAATGGTCCAATCCAGAGCCCCATTCATTCTATAGAGGTAGGACTGGCCCACTGAAAGGGAGGAGGTGTTCAGGCAGTCTCTTTATGGGGGGGGAATATAGATTGGGGAGGTATGACAGCTCCACACCCCTCCCATCCAGCCAGCAGAAGGTGGGGAAACTGAGGCACGAAGCGGGAGAGAACCCAGGCGTCCGGGCCCCACCCCACCCCACCCGGGGGGGGGCGGTCTCCTCGGGTCCCCCAGCTCAAAGTAGCTCTTACGGGGGGGTAACCACGATTATAACCCCGACTATAACTCGGGGGGTGGACCACGATAGGGCCCCCCCCACCCCCCACCATGACCCCCTAGTCCCCCCCGGGTGGGGGGGTCGGGGGGGGGTTACACGCGGGGGGACGGGGAACGGACTGCGGGAGCTATAGGGGGCCAGGGTTTCAGGGGCGGATGGAGAAAGGGGCGTTATAAGGGGCTATAGGGGGCGACCGGGCGCTATAGCTGGCAGTAGGAGGGACGGTGGGGGTGGTTAGGGGTCGCTGTAGGGTCCGGGGGGGCAGTAGTGCTAT
>NW_005843097.1:47561-48038 GCF_000455745.1 Alligator sinensis
GGGGGCGCCATAGGGTCGGCGGGGGCGGGGCGGGCGCCATAGGGGTGCTATAGGCGGGGCGGTACCGGGACGCGGTCCGGGTACTTCTTGCGGATTTTCTCGCCCTCGCAGCGCCGCTTCTCGAACGGGTGCTCCTCCTTGTACAGGAACTTCATGGCCGGGCCGGGCTCCGGGATCGGGGCCGCTCTCCGCCGCGCACGGATCCGGCGGCCGCGGCTCTGCTAACTTCCCGATTCACAGCCCCGCCCCTGCTGGCCGCGCCCGGGCCGCCCCGCACGGCTGCGCCAGCGGCGTAGTTTGAGCTGCGCCAACGGCGTAACAGCCCCCTTGGCCGGGGCGGGTGGCTAGATCTGCGCTGTTGGCGCAAGGCCGCTGAGAGAATACGGGCCTGCGTTAGCGGCCCCCGTGGCGTAGCCCGCTGTTCCTGCGTTGCCTACGTAAACAAGACCGGCGGCATGGGCGGGCCGGGGGGGGGAC
>NW_005843097.1:48069-48650 GCF_000455745.1 Alligator sinensis
CTGTCTGCGGAAGTGGCCCCTGCCGTAACAAATGCTGCTACATTGCCTGCGTAAGGGAGTTACGCCATTGGCAACCCTGCAGGACCGGGTCCGAGGCGCTACGCTGCGCAACTAACCCACTCCTGCCTGACAGCTACGCGAATTACGTACGCCAGCCCCCTTGTACGCAAACTGCGTATGCCAGCTCCACACCCGACTTTTCTGGGCCACGACATTTGCGCACCGTCTTTTCCTGAATAGCAACTCTTGTGCTAATACTCCCCGCCTCGTCCCTACGCCATTTGTGTACCATCCTTGCGCTTGCGCTCCCCCCTACCCCACCCCTTCCTCCGCAGCTTGCGCGCCTCAGCTGACTGTTATGCTCTTTGCGTAAGCCCCCCGGGGCGGAGGGGGATGCCCCCCTTCCCGGCCCACCCCCGCCCGTGACGCCCTCCGGGTCTTCCCAGGCCGTCTCGGCGGCTGTTAGCCCCCTGGGCCCTCGCTACGGCCCCCCCACCACCACCCATCCCAAGGAAAAGGACCTATTCACTAAGCTGGCCCTGGCTGCGTGGCAGGCTGCTACCAAAATAAAATAGTGCGCA
>NW_005843097.1:48925-50585 GCF_000455745.1 Alligator sinensis
GGGAGAACTGTTGGGAGAAACGAAACGAATACTAAGGGGTAAATGGAAGAAATCGGTGGGGAAAGAAAGTGGGGACTGGGTTAGGTGAAACCACTGGGTAGAGGGGTAGGGTAGATACGGAGGGATGGGAGAAACCAAGCGGGAAGGAATAAAGTACCTGGTGGCTGTAGCAGGTGAAACGACTGGGTAGAGACCATAAAGAGATGGAAAAAAAACAAGTGTTTAAAGGGGGCAAAGAGAAATAAATGGAAGAAACCACTGGAAAGACAAGGAGGGGCTGGACTGGGTAAAACAATTGGGTATAGGGATAGGACAGATTTAAAAAAAAACAAGCGGGAAGGAGACTGGTTAACTGACAAGAAATGGAAGAAACCACTGGAGACAGGGCTGGGGGAAGCTACAGTGGGCAAAACCACCGGGTAGTCTCCACGGTGGGATAGCAGCAACCAAGTGGGAGAGGAGCAGGGAGGAGTTTTAGTGGGGGAGTCTATGGAAGACTGGGAGAAACCACTTGGGACAGGGTAGGGGGTGTGTACTAAGCAAAACCAATAGATAAGGGGGTTGGAAAGATTCCCTGGAACGATGGGAGAAACCAAGTGGGAAGGGGGGATACATGGAAGAAACCACTGGGAAGAGGAGGAAGGGAAGGGAATGGATGGAGGCAACCACTGAGGAGGGGTGGTTTGGGTGAAACCAATGAGAATATGGGGGGTAGGAAAGACCACAGGGAGAAACTACATGGAGGGAGTGGAAAGCAGGACCCCCGAGTTCTATCTACCCCAGATGGGGGTGGGGGGGGCATTGCTGAGAGCCCAGACACCTGGGTTGTCTCCCACCAGTCCCGAAATCTGCCTTTCTTGCAGCCACCACAGACCAGACCAGGCTTTAATGACTGAACTGGGCTGCAGCCAGCTCTGCGGTGGACCACGGCTATATAAAACAGGCTCTCCAGGCCTAGTATGACATCAGCCTGGGCAGCACTGCTTCCAGGGCTGCCCCCCCCCTCCACCACCAACAGGGTGGGGGAAGGGCAAGCAGGAGAGCCCAGGTGTCCTACTACCCTTCCCCCCACTCCCATGCTGGGGAGAGAAGCCAGGTGTCTGAGCAACACTCAATGCCTTAAGAGTTTCCCAGTAGCCCCCTCTCCTCAGTGAAACCCTGGCAGGACCCCTGGGTGACCTCTGACCCCCCAGAAGCAGAGAATGAACCCAGGCGTCCCACTGGGGCCCACCACAGCCCCCTCCCTACCCCACCCAAGGCCCATCCCACCTCTCCCCATTTCCCCAGGCAAGGAGAGAGAATCCAGGCATCCCCAGCTGCCCTCGTAGGGCCCAATAGGGCCCCCCTGCTCACAGTGATGCCACAACAGGGGGGGAAGCCCTCCCCCAAATTTACTGGGGGCAGGAAGCCCCACCCCTGAAGCATCAGGGAGAAGAGGACAGAAAGCCCCATCCCCAGAGCTCCAAGAGAGCCAGGAAGCCCCAGCCCCCAGGCTTCAGGGAGATAGGGGGCCAGAAACCCACGTCCCCAAAGCCGGGGTGGAAGCGGGGGGGAGGTATGCCAAGAAGCCCTGGCCGAAGTGCTCAGTTGGGGGAGGGCAGGAAGCCCCACCCCCTTCCAGGAAGAAGTCCACTGCACCTGGCTTCTGCCTCAGGACCAG
>NW_005843097.1:50841-54425 GCF_000455745.1 Alligator sinensis
AGCACAGGGTCCGGGCGGGTTGCGGGGGGAGGCGGCCGTCACCACAGGCGGTGCTGGTGCAGGTTGCGGCTCAGCACAGAGCGCACGTCAGCTGTGAACCTGGCAGGGACGGGGAGGCAGCATGAGAGGAGGACCCAGGCATCCGGGCACCTAGATCCTACTCCACCTATCCACCCAGGGAAGACCCAAGCATCCAGGCTCCCACCCCCACCCATGCACCCTGTAGAGCCCCCTAGGAGCTGGAGAGGATCCAGGCATCCAGGTTCCCAGCCCCTAGACCCACCCATCCACCCTCTAGACCCAAAGAGAACCCAGGCATCTGGGCCCCCACACCCCACCCCACCCCCTGGGAAGGGACCCAGGCATCCGGATGCCTTACCTGAGTGCGTCCAGCATGGGCAGCAGGTTGAGCAGGGCTGTGTCGCTAGGGTCGCTGAACCACGACTTGATCGGGATGGCGTTATCTGGGGGGCAGGGACAATGGTAAGAGCTGGGGGTCCAGACACCTGGGTTCTCCCCAGCTTGCAGAGGGGAGGGGAGGTTGGGGGGGAACCTGGATTCTCCCCAGCTCAGGAAGGGGACACCTGGGTTCTCTGCAGCTCAAGGGGAGGGGAGCCCAGACACCTGGGGTGGTGGTGGTTTCAATCAGGTCTGGGCCCAGGTGCCTGGGTTCCTGGATGGGTGGGCAGTGTGTGAAGACAGGGGGGGCAGGGGAGGGGGGGCCTGGACACCTGGGTCCCTACCTGGGTGGCTGCGATAGGCACCAGGCGAGTTGTCCAGGATAACGATGCTGGAGAGGTCGCTGTGAACCACCGACAGGTCCTTGATGTAGCTGCCCAGCTCCAATGTGCAGTGCTGGGGGGCACGAGGGAGAGGGGTGAGACCAGGGCCCCCAAAACCTGCCCCCTCCCCTGGCCCTGCCGCTTCCTCTCTCCTGCCCAAGCAACACCCCCCATTTAGGCTGTTCCTTACTCCAGCCCTTGGCCAAGGGAAGCCACCACACCTTCTGATGCTGGACCCACCCCTTCCATCCCAGGCCCCGCCCACCTGGCGGTAGTACCGCCTCTTGAGGATGCACCGGTTGTTGTCCAGCTTGTCTGCTACAGCTGAGCCATATATCTCCATGCTGGCCGTGAACACCACCAGCTCGTACCATTGGCTCACCTGGGGGGGGCGGCACAAATAAGACCTGGGGCAGGGGTAGGGCACTGCTCCCCCCCCACCCGAAACTGCCCCAGGGAGCAGCACTGGGGGGGTGTGGATAATATAGGGAAGAGGGTTGGGACCTGGATACCCGGGTTCTCTGTTGGGGGAGGAGGGGGCGGATACCTGGGTTCTATTTAGGGTGTAGAAGAGGAATGGTGTTGGGGTGGGGGGGGAGCCTGGATTTTATTCTGGGTCCAAGAGGTGAGTGGGATCAAGGGTCTGGGTTGGCGTAGCAATGGAGCCAGGATATGGGGTGGGGAGCCCAGACGCTTGGGCTCTTCCCTGGCTGGGGGACAGGAGTAGGGTCTGGGGGCCTGGGTACCTGGGTTCTCTGGAAAAGGGAAACAGTCACAGGGGACACCATCCCCCTCCCCCAACACCAGCCTCAAGCCCTGCTCCCTGTGCATAAAGGGACAGAACCTAACTCACCACTTCCAGGAAGAAGTCCACGTGCGGCCTCTTGTGCACGAAGAACCGGACAGGGTGTTTATCTATGACGACCTGGGGGGAGGGGGGGCAGGGACCCTCAGGGGAGGGGGGGGGGGCACTGACCCCTGCAGCCTCCTCCAGCCCATTCTACAGCTCTTTACAGCCACTTGGGAGGTGGGCAGAAATGGGGGCAGGACACCTGAGTTCTCTCCAGCCCCCACTCCCCTCCCATAGCTGGTGAGTCAGAGTGGAAAGCCTAGACACTTGGGTTCCCTGGAGGCGGGCAGGGGCACCTGGGAGCTCGGACATCTGGATTCTCACCACACTCTGGAAGGGGAGTGGAGCCCAGCCACCTGGGTTCTTTACAAGCAAGCCCATCTCCCTCTGCCCTGTCCCCCCAGCAGATTTAACCCTGACTGGCCTGGCTCACCTTGAGGATGAAGTCTGGGGGGGTGCCTGGGCGCACCGTGGGCCTCAGCACCCCATCATGCTGCGAGTGGATCAGTGTCTCATCCAGATCCAGCACCAAGATCTTCCTTTTGACCTGGTCTGGGGGGAGGGGAGGAATCTCAGGTTTGGCCCCTCCCTTCTTCTAAATAGCCTCCCCACCCCCCTGCTTCTACAGCCATGGGTGCCACCCACACCTCCCAGGACCTAGCCCCTCTGTTCTGCCCCTTTAAGAGGGGGGGTACCCCCCAAACCACATCCATGGGCCCAGCCACCCTCAACCTGCTCTGGGAGGAGTGGGGGGTTGAAGAAGCCTGGACGCCTGGGTTCCCTCCAGGTCTAGGAGCGGGGCTGCTGGGACAGAACTGGAAGCCCAGACACCTGGCTTGTCTCCAGCTCTTTGAGATGAACTGTAGGGGGTGGCCGATGGCTCAGACCAGGGGCTCCTGGGATCCCAGATGCCTGGGTTCTCTCCCTAGCTCACAGAACTCACTGTAAAACCAAAAGCAGGGCCCCCCCTTGCCCTGGGGACTCACTGAGCCGGTTGCGGGAGACGGGGGAAAGGGGGAGGACGTCGTAACGCACCGTCTGGTACTGGATCACCTGGGAGAGACGACAGAGCTATCACATCGGTATGGTGGGGGGGAAAACGGGACAGACAGCACAGAACTTACTTCCCCACCCTCCAAGACCAAAAGGGGCAGTTCAGGGATACCCCCATCCCCTTGAGACCCCCATCCTCTTGCCTGCACCACAATATGCCTCCCAAAGAGCTTTCTGCACCCCTAAAACCCTCCTGCCCCAAATTCCACCCCCACACTTGCATTTACACCCCATCTACCCCCTCATGTACCCTCCCAGCCCTCCTGTGACATGGTCTATGCCCCCCGCAATGCATCCAAAGCTCTGTGACCCCCTCATACACACAACTCAAGCCCTCCTATAACATGATCTGTGCCCACCTTTGGTGTTACTGTATCTCTCCTGTCTATAATGCACCCCCATGATTTCCAGCAGCTGGATTTGACGGAGCATGTTGTACACAAAGAAGTATGGTATAAGCTGGCTATAAATTTCAGTCAATGTGGGGGGGTGGACAAACATAACGGCTGGATGTGGGAGGGAAACCCCCCACAGAAATATTTCCAGGGGGTCTTTGAGGCCCTGGAAAAGAAGTTTGCTCCCTTATTTCCCAGTGTACAAGACTCAGCCTCAGAAATACCAGTGAGTTTTCTACATGGGGGCAGAAATTCAAGCCAACTTGGCGCCAAAATCCTGCTTTTATCATCATATCAGGTTGGGGGGCTTATATACTGGAAAATATGGTCTTGGGAGAATTGGCAGGGGGGTGTCTTTAGGGTAGGCTGGTCCCCCCTCCCTGGATCTGCAAGATGGTGCCCGCCCACAGGCACTAGTGGAGGGGAAATGCTGGGCACCCCCCCCACAACCTGGACACCTGGGTTCTCTCTCCCACTTGCTCTTGGTGGGGGGGGGGGGGGGGG
>NW_005843097.1:54435-57810 GCF_000455745.1 Alligator sinensis
TTTGGTGTCCTCCGCCCCCCAGTGAAAAACAAAAAAGACACATCTGGGCTCCTGGCCATGCCCTTGTCTAGCCCACTGGACCCAAGGCTGACAGAGAACCCAGGTGTTTGGCATCTCAACCTTCTGCTCAATCCCACTGGACCTCCCCCCCACACCCTCCCCCCCCAATCCCAAACTGCAAAGAAGAACCCAGGCATCCAGGCCCCCCACAACAGCCCTGACTGGGTCTTGCCAAACCTGGTGAGCTATATCCCCTCCCCATCCAACACTATCTGCCCTTCCCCTGCGTGCCAGGGCTATTTTAACAACCCAGCTGCTGCCCCTGGTACCTGTCCATGGGCTTGGGGCCAAGATCCACACCACCCCAGAGGGCCCGATCGTGGCAGCACCCCTGCTCCTTGAATTAGGAGGGGGGCACTGAGCTGGACTGGAAGGTTTTCGGGGGGGTAATGCCCCGATGTGACCCCAGGCAGCTTCATCCAGCTCTGGGGATTGGGTTACACACATACCAGGGGAGTCAGGGGAAGCCTCCCCCCACCCAGCATCCAGAGCATCTTGGCCGGGGGGAGCATTGCCTCCAGAGGCCCCAATCTGGGCCTGATCTAGGGGCAACAGCTTGCTCCAAGCAAGGGGAAAGCACCCCCTGCTGGGCACTGCTCCAATGGGATGGCAGAGCCCCCCCCCCCAAGAAAGGTGCAGGACAAAGAGATAAGGAAAGAACCCAGGCATCTGGGCTCCCAGCACCCCCCATTCTCACCCCCCTGTCTGGGCAGGTCGCGTGCGCCTGGCTTGGTCTTCACCCCACATGACCGTCACCCCCAGCTGGGCCAGGGCTATTTTCGGTGCCTTACACCCGGCCAGCACCTGTCCTGGCCTGGGGCCTTCAAAGACAAAGCTGGACTGAGCCCAGATGCCTGGTTCTTCTCCTACCCTGGGCACCCCAACATAGGAGGCAGTGCACTGTAACCCTTGCTACCAACACAATCCCTCCATGTATGACCACTGCACATCTCAGCAATCACAAACCTGCTGGATAATCACTACAACTACCAATGCACTGCACCTACCCCAGGGAACCCACTGTCCCCCTCTCTACAATTCTAGTCCACCACCCCATCATATCAGGCACAGCATCCCCCCCACCACTGCATCTTGTCACTGCACCTGCCAGTCCCTCACTGCAGTGCTGCTACCCCCACCAGGTCACTGCATCTTCTCACTGGACCTGCTAGCTGCTCACTGCAACCCCAATCCCCATGGTCACTGCATTGTCTCTCTGCATTTGCCAGCCCCCCACTACAATCCCAATCCCTGTGGTCACTGCATTTTCTCACTGCAACCGCTAGCCCTCACACTGCAACCCCAGTCCATCCCCATCATACCAGACATTGCAGCTCCCCCTGGCCAGTGCACTCTCACTGCACCCACCAGCTCCTCACTGCAATCACAGCACCTCGAGGCCAACACTACCCGCCAAGCCCAGCATCTACCACTGCAGACAAGTGTCTCACTGCACCCTTCACCTCACCCACCCACGATAGTGCCCCTTACTGCAATCGCAGCACTTCAACACACCAAACACTGTACTATACCCAACTGCAAACACTGCCATCACCAGATCGGGGGGGTGGGGTGTCAGAACACTCAGGGGCTGGGAGCTCAGACACCCAGGTTCTCTCCAGATTCTGGGAGCCTCCCTGGGCCTACACTGCAGCTGCCAGTGACCCCTCACCTCCACTGCAAGCAGACTCAGTCCGTTGCACTCCTCATTCACTGCAATCTCAATCCACCCCAGTCCTTCCAGGCACTCTCATTCCCCGCCACCTCCACCGCAGCATCCGACCGTGCCCTCCAATGCACTGCATCCTCTCACTGCAATGCTCCCCACACACACACACACACACACACACACACACAGATACCCTCCCCCTACCTGGTTGCTGTGCAGACTCCCCCCACCCCCTCCCCAAATAATCCCCACACCACAGTGAGCTTCCCATGGGGAAACTGAGGCACTAAGCTACTTCCCCCACCCAGCTCCAGGTACAGAGAGATGGGGGCAGGGGGGAGCCAGGACTCCTGGGTTCCCTGACGGAGGTGGGTGGTGGGAAGGGGAGCCTGGATTGTTCTCTGGGAGGGGAGTGGGGGGCTAGTGGGTTCAAGCAGCGGGGGCACTGGGAGCCCGGACGCCTCGGTTCAATCCCTACTCTGGGCCAGCAGTCAGGTTTCTTCGGCTGGAAGAGGCCAGGAGCCAGGATACCTGGGTTCTCCAGGGCAAGGCAGGCTCTTATTCAACACAAGGAAGCTAGACATCGGGACTCCTGGGTTCCTGCCTCACCCAATGCACTCAGTCCCTAAGTTCCCCACCCCCCCACAACACACACAACTACAACAAGCACTAGCTGAGGCCAGAAGTGGCGATCAACACCATCAGTTCCACTTTCCACCAGGCAGGTCAGTTCCCTCACTGCCCCCAGGTGATCAAGGTGGAGTTGCACCCCCAAATCCTTAAATTGGGCGGGGAGGCAGGGCCCCAGGGATCAGATGAGCAGATCCAGTGAGACTGTGGGGGGCAGGGGGAGCAGTTTAAACCCTCCCCTCCTACCACAAGTTCCTGATGAATTCCCCCCCACCCCCTGCATTTCCAACAACTCCCCTCCCATATCAGAGACCCTGATCCAGATCCATTTCCCTTCCCCCACACCAAACAACTCCCTCCCTCCTATTCCAAGGGCACCGATCCTGATCCATCCCAGCTCAACCCCCGGTCCCAATCCTGATCCATTCCCTCTGCAACAACACCGCCCCCCGCCCAAAGGCCCTGCTCCTGGTCCCGATCCTGATCCATTTCCCTCCCCCTCTCCCATTCCAAGGGCCCCGATTCTGATCCATTCTAGTTCGAGCCCCCGCCTCAACTTCAGTTCCAATTTTGATCCATTCTAGACACCCCCACCCTGGCCCCGCAAAGGTCCCAGCCCAACCCCTTGCCCCATCTCCGGTCTCAACCCTAGACCTGATCCTGAACCATTTCTCCCCTCCGCTGTAATCCACATCCTCTCCCATTTCAAGCCCCCACTCCTGACCCACGCCCCAGCCATCTCAGGGGCCCTGATCTGTGCCCCCCAACCCCCAGCCCCTCCCAGGGGGGTCCCAGCACTCACGGTGCGGACCTGCCGCCGCAGCATGTACAACAGGAAGCTCCACAGCTTGGTGGCGAAGGCCACGAAGGTCCGAAGCCCCAGCAGGCACTGGGTCCGCATCATCCCGGCCCCGACCCCAACCCCAACCCCACCGGCCCCGGGCCCGGCCCGACCCAGCTCCGCCAGCTTTGTGCCGGCACCGGGGGGCGGGGGGGGCGGCAGGGGGGAGAGACAC
>NW_005843097.1:58002-61062 GCF_000455745.1 Alligator sinensis
TCCCTTCGGCGCCTCCTCAGCCGCTACCCGGCCCCTAGCGCCGCCGCCGCCGCCGGCGGAGTCGTTTCCGGCGGAACCCCTTCCGGGTCGAGGAGGGACAGGTGGAAGTAGCGTTGAACTTCCGGGTGGGGATTGTGAGGGAGGTGGGACGACGGCAGCGGGGGGCGGCAAAAAAGGGGTTTGGAAAAAACGCGGGCGCTCGAGGTCGCCACCACAGAGCACGCGCGGCCCCGCTCCCTCCGCTTCCCATTGGCCCCTGGCGCAAAGCGGGTGCTAGGCTCCGCCCCGTTTCCCAGAGGTACAAAATGGCTGCCGGGCCGCAGCGTAATGCACTCCCCAGCAGCCCCTGCGCGCTGGGAACGCGGAACGGCAGCCCCCAGGGGCAACTCTGGGTATCCGGGGGCGGGCTCAGGGCCCGGAGCTGCTATGGGCGGCGCCCCCGCACTTTAACCCCTGCCCTCCCTCCGGAGCGCTGCAGGTGCCCGGCGCCGCCCAGCCCCTCCCCGCCTGCGGGACGTGCCGTGTCCCCGCCGGAGACACAGGAGCCGTGGGACAAGACGGTCGCCGGTAGGGCATGGCCTCTGGCAGGGGAGGGGCCGAAGCCCCGAGGGGGCGTGGTCAGCTTCGTTGGGCTGCGGTGAAAGGAGCCAGAGGCGGGGTGGGCAGGGCCAGAAAGTTGCACCCACGCTTAAGGCAGGGGCCAGAGCCGAAGCAGAGGGAGGGTGGCCGGGGGGGGGGGGGGCCAGGAGATGTTATACCAGCGGGGAGGGGCCTAAGGGGTGGTAGGCGGAGCTAGCAGCATGAAGGGCGGAGTTTGGCTGCCACCCCCTACGAAGGAGGGGCAGGGCAAAGCAAACCCAGATGTCCAGGCTCCTGGGTCTGCTCTGGTGTCCACACCTATTCCTGCCCTCAGCAGAACCAGATGTATACCAGACACAAAAGATTCTGGGAAGCACCCCCCTACACACACACTAAAGAGCAGCAACCAATTAAGTGTTGACAGCCATCTTTATTAAGGCCTCTCCCATCACCGGAGCAACATACCCACCCCTCAAAAAAAACCCAACAGGGACACTGGCTGGAGAAGGGGAAAAATAGGATGTAGGGGGGGCTTTCCCCTCCAAAGGGAACATTGAGGCCCCCCCCACCCCTCTTCACTGGGGTAAACTAGGGCTCTATTTGCCCCTGCTCCCCCCACCCCGGGGAGGAGCATGGAAGTCCAGGGGGGGCAAGGGGAGCCCCCCCATTCACACATCCAGATCATCATCAGGGTCTTCGTCATCCAGGTCATCCCCAGGGTCTGGCTCGTAGTATATCTGCCCCCCCTGGTCCAACACCGACAACTTCCTGCCCAGGGTGAGGGGCAAATGGGGTTAGATCCCACCCAGAAATAGTGTGGGGGGGCATTATTGGGAGGAGGAGTGGGCTGGCATCTCTTTCCCCACCCCCAGCACTTCATTGGGGGTGGGGGGGGCGCACTGACTTGCATGGGCTGAACTGGAATGGCAGGGGCATGGCATCCCGCACCCGCTGCTGCTCCACCGACACCCTGGGGTTGAAGGTCAGCTGGGCCCTGGGGTCGAAGGTCAGCCAGGTGCCAGGATGAGCCTAGAAGGGGTGTAGAGCAGTGTCTGGCACTCAACCTGTCAACCCCCCACTTAGCCACACCCCCAACCCAGAGCCCCACCCCAATATCTCAGCCCCACCCCCTAGCCCCTACTCTTGTCCCCCAGGCCACACCCCAATCTCAAACCTGCCCTCAGCTCCACCCCTAGACCTGAACCCCACACCCTAGTCCTCTGCCCCACCCCTTTCCTGCCACCACCATATCCCTCCACGCCTCTATTCCTGCCCCTGCCCCATGCTGGGGGTCTTACCATCATGTCATCATCCCTCGGGGGGGATATGGGGCCCCGAGGCTCCTCCACAGACATGGGGGGGAATCCAGGCTGGAGCGTATAGTACTCCTCCTGCAGAAGGGAGGTGAAGCCAGTGGGGGGGGGACCCCCCAGTTCCCCCCCAACCCCCTCCCCCTCTGACCTTGGTGATGACTTTGCCAGCTCTCATTCGCTGGAAGACAGAGGCGAGGTGGAGGGTACCACGCCCCACCCCAAGGCCTTGGGAGGTGGGGGCCAGAGCCACCACGACCCTGGCCAGCGAGCGCAGCACCCCCAGCAGGCCCGGGGGGTGCAGGTCAGCGTGGAGCAGCGCCAACATCCGCTGCACACGTGCACCTGTGAGGGAGAGCAGGGCCAGGCTCGGGACCCAGGAGTCCAGGCACCCAGCCCCCTGCTGGCACCCCCGAGCAGCCACTCCTCTTGCAGAGAATCCAGGCATCCAGCCCCCTGGCTCGTGCCCTCCAGCCCTCAGTCTCCACCCAGAGAAACCAGGCATCTGGGCCCACAGCCTCCCAAGCTCTCACCCCGCAGCCCCACCTCCCCTCCAGGGGACCCAGGCATCAGGGCAGGGGTACCTGCTAGGGCCTGGCACACAGCCGGGCTGGGCTGCCGGAGCAGGATCCAGCTGAGGGAGTCCACCACCACAGTAACAGCTCCCCCTGGGGTCCCCTGGAGCCCCTGGAACCAGGACTCCTGGGCCCCCAGGGCCTCAAGCTCCCCCCCGCTCCAGCCCAGGGGGTCATGAAAACTATCATGGTACTGCACCCTGCTGGGGGGGAAGAGTTAGAAGTGAAAGTTCAGTTGACCGGAGCAGTTCAGATTGCTACCCACACTCCCCACAGCAAGGCATTGTAGGTAATGGGGGGGGTCACAGACGAGCTGGGGGTCCCCCCCCACCTTGGACAAGAGGAATTCCCCATGGCATGGAGGGATGGGGCCATGGGAGGGGGGTATCCCTGGGTCACAAGGGCAGGGGGGATGCAGGGTGGGGTACTCACTGAGGGGCAGCACTGGGGTCCAGGCACCCCCGAAACTCCTCCTCCGAAACCTCAAACCCAAAGACATGGACGCATTCACCCCTGGGGATAAAGGGGGCAGGTTAGGGGGGGCTGGGGGTATCAGGGGGACAGGGGCAATTGGGGAGGCACCCACCTGCAGGCCG
>NW_005843097.1:61178-66500 GCF_000455745.1 Alligator sinensis
CCATCGTACTCCCTAGTTCCTGCCCCCCCCACTGCATCCTACCCATCCCTACTCCCTGCCCCACAACCCCCACCTCCTTGTCTCCCTGCCCCTCACCCTCCACCAGGACCAGGCCCTCTGCAGCCCCTGCCACCAACTCCCCCAGCATGGTCCCCCCGCCCTTCAAGGCACGGCGCGTTCTGATGACGTTAAGGACGGGCACCCGGCGGCCCGATTAGAACGTTTTGCTGTTCTCCTTCCCCCGCCCCTCGGGGCCCCGGCGCGTCCAGCTAATGTCACTACGGCAAATGCGCTGCCGATGAGGGCGGGGCCTTCTCTGGGCGCCGCCATGTGGGCACATAGGTGTCTAACGGAGTGCCTACTCAGAAAGTCATATATTTGAGAAGGATGGGATAAAGGGCTAAGCAGCCCTTAGTGCCATAGGTAGTGGCGATTTGGACACCCCCCCCATTCACGTGGAGGCTTCATGTGCGGGGCGCTGTTTTTCAGTCCCTAAGAAAGCACCTCAGCCCCCATCTTGTCCCAAGCATGGCCACCTGTGCCCCTAGGAAGACTGGGGGGAATTGGGGTTAAATGTCACAATTTCAGGGCCACCTGAGCCCCTGTGTTCACAAGCAAATGAGAATTCGGCATCCAGGTCCTGCTCTCACCCATCAGCGCCTCAAAGGCCTGAGGCTGTCTCCCACCTCGAGGACCCCACACATTACCTGTGGGTGCAGTCTGTGCACACAGCCCTATAGCTACACCCTGTGTGGGTGTGGGAGACCATCTCTCTCTCACGCTCCCCGTCTATAGCTAGATTGTACATATAAACAGACACTTTCAAAGTCCCCTGTGTATGTGCGCGCAGTCTAGCTACAGCAATTGTGTGTGCGCACATGCATGTGTATACATACAATCTAGCTAGATTGTGTGTGTGTGTGTGTGTGTTCATTGTACAATCTAGCTCCAGGCAGCGTTTCTCTTGTGCTGTCATACGCAAGCCCACACCCACAATCTAGCTATAGGTAGAGAGAGAGAGAGAGAGAGAGACGCTGCCTATAGCTAAATTGTGTGTGGGAGTGAGAGGGTGAAACACTGCCTACAGTTGGATTGTATTTACACATACTACCTATAGCTAGATTGTCAGTGTGTCTGTCCATATGCATGGGTATACACACACAACTCCCTGTATGTGTGAAACCCTACCTGTAGCTAGTCTATGTATATACAAATACGAATGAGAGCGCCGGGGGGAGGCGGCGTACACAAATACAATTTAGCTATAGGTAGGGTTTCTCACATATGCAATACCCCCCCCCCCCCCCGATAGACTGTGTGTGTGTGTGTGCGCATGCATATATGCACAAGCTACAAGTGCAGGTATGTACAACAGTTGAAATCTAAACACACACCACATCTAATTAACTACAGTAATGTCACACATACCTGTAGATTGTGTGCATACAGTCTGCCTATCTACATGTGCAGATGTATATAACAAGACCTAATACATAGTGTACTTCATTGACTTCAGTAATAGGACACGCAGTCTGTACATACGCAGTGTGTGTATCCACAAACACCTGGATACAGTTAGCATGTGCAACTATCTATTAGAAATGTGTGTACACAGAGTGTACACATAGCATTATTATAATTTAGCTATACACAATCACTTAGTCACATGCACACACTAGAGCGTGTCTTTGCACGTGAGTGAGAAACCCTGCTTACCGCTAGATTATATATGTGTACACACACCCCCCCCCCCAGTACATATGCATGTGCACTCTGCCTACAGACACACAATCTACATTCCAGGTGTGTACAACTATTGAGATTTAACAGTAGTTGAATAGATACGGTGTGTGTTATGACGCACACACTCCCTACATAAACAGTGTGCCCCGCCCCCCACCCCCCGATAGTGTGGGCAACTTATCTATTAGACACGTGGGCACACAATAGCTGTGTACACACACTATAATTTAGCTACACACACCAATTGCTTATTCATAGATGTTAGGGTCAGAAGGTACCAGAGATCATTGAGTCTGATCCCCTGCCTGGGCAGGAAAGAGCGCTGGGGTCAGGTGACCCCAACCAGGTGTTTGTCTGGTCTCCTCTTAAAGACTCTCAAGATAGGGGAGAGCACCACAGAGCATCTCCTATTCCTTTGCTCCTGCCAGATTAATTTGTAGGCAGCCACAAGATCCCCACTCACCCTTCTCTTGTGGAGGCTGAAGAGATACAGGGCCTTCAAGGCCCTACAAGGAGAGATTGCCTACAGGCCCCCAACCCTGAGTGGCCATCCTCTGGACCCCCTTGAGGTTGTCCACATCCCTCTTGAAGTACAGTGCCCAGAACTGGATGCAGTACTCCAACTGTGGTCTGTCCAGTGCCACAGAGAGGGGAAGTATCACCACCCTGGACCTGTTTATTTTGCATAAGCAGGTGCATCACAAAGTGCACTTAACTTTACTGATCACTTCATCCCATCAACAACTCATGTTTATCTTAGAGTGAACAATGACTCCAAGATCCCTTTCTGCTGCTGTGCTGCTAAGAAGGTCCTCCCCCAGCCTGTAAGTGTGCTGGCGATTCCTTCTCCCCCGGTGCAGTACCTTGCACTTGTCCTTTTTGAAGATAAAGTTCATACACACCCTTCTAGTGAGTGTGCGAACATGTACAAATACAATCTAGCTGTAGGTAGGTTTTCTCTCATGCAGCTAGATTGTATTCACACATTTATGATTAAGCAGTTGTGTGGCTAGGTGATGAGAATAGGTGCAAGTGCTCTAATGGATACAGTCATACACTAACTGGAGACAGAGAGAGTCTAGCTGTAGGTAGCATTTCTCTCAAAAACAGCTAGGTTGTAGTTGTACACCTGCCCCTCCACTGTAGCTATCATGCATGTGTATATGCACACACAACCACACCCAAATTGTGCAACTATTAGCTCTCAGTTGTTTTGCCTATAGTAGTGACACCCCTCCCGCACAGAGGCAGCGCGGGGCGGGGAAAGAGGAGAGAAGAGAGAAAGGACAGACATAAGAGGAGCTGGAGGACTTCCAAGGGCTAAACAGATATAGGCCCCCAAACAAGCCCCATCTGCTAAAGAAACCCTTTACAGTGATTTTTGGGGGTAAAAACCCCCATTTGAGGCAAAACTGAAGCTCTACCCCAAAGACAACCCCCTCACACACACACACACACACACACACACACACACACACACTCCCCCAAAAGAAGAGGAGGACATGGGCATGTTCCAAAACACATGGCTGATTTATTCTGTACAAAACCCCCCCAAAAAACAGATACAACACAGTATCTCAGAGAAACAGATTAAAACTCCCCAGAAAGAGCAGCCAGGGAGAGCCTGGGTGGTGCAGAGATGCAGCCACTTCTGAGGTCCAGCATGGGTGGGTAGAACAGGGACCCCTCACCCAGCTCTGGGGCAGGGCACAGCTGGGGACCCCTTTATAAAGGCACTAAGATGCAGCCAGCTCTAGGGTGAATCACAGTTGCATAGAACGGGGACCCCCTTGTAAAAGGCATGGAGATACAGCCAGCTCTGGGGTGGCTGAACCCCCAGACCCCCCCAAAAAACCCACATACACAGATCCAAGCCCTTGTCCTGACAAACTGGGATGTCCCCCCATATATCCACCAGCAGGAAGGTGGGGGTCTTAACTTTTTGTGCCCTAGTGAATTTCAGGGGGGTAGATAAGGCGGGGGGGGGGGGGCTAAGCATATTCGCGGGTGGTCTAGACATATTCGCGGTTGCTGGAGGCCGCCTTGCTCTTGGGATACTGCGCCCGGGGTCCTGACTTCCCAGGGCAGGAGCAGGAGAGCAGCCCCCCACCCAGGAGAGTCAGGGCGGAGCCAGCCCAGCCCACGAAGATGCCCGACCCAAACTCGTACCTGGAAAAAGAGAAGGGAAGGAAAAGGGTTAAAAAGAGGCCCTTCCCCTTAGGGAAGTCAACCACACCACTTCCCAGACAAAGGCAGCTAGTCCTGGGTTGGGTCCCAGCTACATAGAACAAGGATCTTTCCCCTAGCTCTAAAATGCAGCCAGCTCTGGGATGGGTCATGGCTGCATATAAACAGGGACCCCCTTTATAAGAGGCACCAAGATGTAGTCAGCTCTGCGGTGGACCCTGGGACACCCCATACTCACTTGGCATTCATGGGCACTAAGGGGTTGTAGAAGTCGGTGACGATCTGATGCCCGTACCAGGAGCAGGCCACAAGCCCAGCCAAGCCTGAGGGGGAGATAATTGCCACATAGAACATCCAAAAAGTGGGGGTGGTTGTGAGGATGCAGCCAGCTCTGGGGTGTGGCACAGCCAGGTAGAACAGGGGACCCTGAGCAGAGATGCAGCCAGCTCTGGGGAGGATCCTGGCTACATGGAACAGGGGACCCCCTCTCCAAGACACAGCCAGCTTTGGGGTGTGGAACAGCCAGTAGAATGCAGCCAGCTCTGGGGCAACACTGGGCGAGGGGGAAGGCTCACCAGCCACCACGTAGACGAGGCCGCCCGTCATGGCAATGCGTGCCTTCTGCACCTTGTTGTCGCCGCCGCAGCGTGTACACTTCATGCCCATGATGGCAATGCCCAGTGCCACCAGTCCCAGCACCACTGCCACCACCATCAATGCCCGTGTGGCCTGCAGGGAGGCTGGGGAGCAGGGAGGGGAAGGGTGAGGGGGAGCCGAGGCAACTGGGCTCCCAACCCCCCTGGGTTCTGACCCCCGCCCCATATAGACCCCAAGCCCTTCCCAGGGAACTCAAGCACCTGGGCTCCTAACAGTGCTCTACTTCCCCCCCCCCCCCAAAAAAAAAAAAAAGATACAAACCCGCCCCCCCCCCCCCAAAAAAAAAAAAAAAAAAAAAAGCAAAAAACAAAACATGGAGAGGACCCTGCATCCGGGCTTTTATGGCCCCATGTCACAAGGAGTCAGGTTAGACTTTGCCTCCAGGGAACCCAGGTGTCTGGGGCAACGCCCCAAACGACACAAGCCCAAAGCACCCAGGCATCTGGGCCCCCAGCCCCCTCCCCTCTTGGGCAACCCAGGGGTCCAGGCCTCCCCCTTCCCCAAACACCCTACATGGAGAGGACCCTGCATCCGGGCTTTTATGGCCCCATGTCACAAGGAGTCAGGTTAGACTTTGCCTCCAGGGAACCCAGGTGTCTGGGGCAACGCCCCAAACGACACAAGCCCAAAGCACCCAGGCATCTGGGCCCCCAGCCCCCTCCCCTCTTGGGCAACCCAGGGGTCCAGGCCTCCCCCTTCCCCAAACACCCTACAACCCTCCTCCAGAAAACCCAT
>NW_005843097.1:66857-68108 GCF_000455745.1 Alligator sinensis
AACACCTGGGCTCTCAGTGTGGGGAAGTGGGGTCTATGGGGTGCTTGAACTGGGGGCCGGATGTCTGGGTTCAGGGGGCAGGGTGAATGGGGGCTGGGAGCCAGGAGGCCTGGGTGTCCTCCAGCTCTGAGAGGCAGGAAAGAAAAGGCAAAGCCCAGAGGCCTGGGTTCCTTATCTCGGGGCATGCTAATCTTATCGGGCCCTGGCCTGTGGGAAAACACAGTGGGTTTGGGAGCCCGATAGCAAACCGCAGAACCACTGGCTGCCACCAACCCCAGACACCCAGCTGAAGGAGGCCCAGATGCCTGGCTTATCTCCTGCTCCCCCCCAAACAGTGGGGTCTATAGGGGAGGTCAGAGCCCAGTGGGATTAGGAGCCAGGACACCTAGGTTGGGTGGGGGAGAGAGATTAGGGTCTATGGGGGGGTGGGTCAGGGCCCAGGAGGATTGGGATCCTGGGTGCCTGGCTTCCTACTTCCCATGGCAGGTGCAATGAAATCCATAGCTCCAGGGTAACATTCCCGGGTGCTCAGGTTCTCTCCAGCTCTGGGACTCGGGCAGGAAGGGGGGGACCCCGACTCCCGGGCTCTCTAGGAGGGTCCTGGTGGGCCTGGGGGCCCAGACACCAGGGTTCTCCGGGTGGAGGGGGGCTGGGAGCCAGAGCAGGGTGCGGCTGGGAGCCCAGGTTCTTTCCCAACTCCAGGACAAAGGAAGGCAGCAGGGTGTGGCCAGGCTAAACCAGGCCCAGGGGCCACTCCTGCCCCCCCCCAGTGACTTCATGCACCTGCTGCTCGGAGAACCCAGGCATCCAGGCTCTCGCTGGGAGAAGCCAGGTGTCTGGGGGTCCCAGCCCCCCACTCTCACCTTCCCACCCCACAGACACCCCAGGCGTCCAGGCCCTGTCCCCTCCCCCCAGGGCAGGGCAGGGCAGGGCCAGGCCCCCAGAGCTGTTCAAATTCCTTTCCTGCTTCCCTGAGGCTTGAGTAGCCTCACCCCGGGGGAAAGGGAAACAACCCAGGCGTCTGGGTCCCCCACCCCAAGGACCCCAGGCGGCCAGGCTTCCAATTCCCCTAGGCTCTGACCCCGCTATAGATCCTAATCCCCTCCGAGAGCAACCAGGCATCTGGGCTCCCAATCCCCCTGGGCTCCAACCCCCATAGACCCTAATCCCCTTCTAAAGAACCCAGGTGCCCGGGCTCCCAATCCCCCTGGGCTCGACCACGCCCATAGACCCCAATCCTGCCCCAGAGAA
>NW_005843097.1:69042-69640 GCF_000455745.1 Alligator sinensis
ACATATGGGACCCTACGTGGAGCCCCCTAGACCCTCCCCCATTGATGGTACCCCCCATGGACAAACCTAGCCCTGCCCCATGCACCCACCCCTCCCCCCCGTGATTCACCCCCAGCCCCGAAACCGGGCAGGTCGGTATCAGTTGCCCCGTGCGCGGCCGGTGTGTGTGTGTGTGTGTGTGGCTGGGTGTATCGGGGGTGTGTCAGTGCGTGTGTGCTGCTGTGCGCGTGTGTGTAACGGGGGTGCGTATCGCTGTGTGTATAGCAGGAGGGGGTATCTGTTGTCCATCCCAGGACGCCTGGGTCCCCTGTGTGTATATTTGTGTATGGGGGGTACGTGTCAGTGTGTGTGTGTGTGCATTTGCGTATCTGTGTATGTGTATGGGGGATGTATCAGTGTGTGTGTCCCGGACACCTGGGTCCCGTGTGTGTGTGTATGGGGGGGACCTGCTCCGGTATCCAGGGGGCAGGAAGAGCTAGAGTAGGGGAAGGGGCGGGGCTAAGGCGGGGTTAGGTGATGTCAGCGCCTACTGGGCATGGCGGGGAGGGATGGGGAGGGAGATGGGATGAGACCCCCAGCCGTGCCCCCATTGGTGGCT
>NW_005843097.1:70964-71782 GCF_000455745.1 Alligator sinensis
CAGTGCGGCGGCGGGGGGGGGGGGGATGCAGTGTGGAGGGGCCTGGTGTGTTGTGTCAGCTTGTGTTATGTGGGGTGTTGTGTAGTGTGTGGTGTTACGGTGCCACGTGGATGGATGTGTGTGTGGCGTGGCGTGATGTGGTGTTGGGGGCTGTGGTGTTGTGCCCTATTGTGTGGTGCAGCCTGGAGGAGTGTGGGCGTTGTGGTGTCATCTGGCGGTGTGTGAGAGATCTGCTGGGTGGGATGGGGCAGTGTCGCAGTGCCCTGTGGCGGTGTGTGCTGTGCTGTGTTGTGAGCCTGCCTGGTGTTGTGCGGCACAGTGCTGTGTTGCGAACTGTTGTATGTTGTGCTGTGTCAGTGTTGCTGAGTCACATGTGCGGCTTGTGCCTCCCCCACGTCTCTGGTCCCAACAGGTGCTGCCCCCCTCACCACACACACACACACCTCCGGAGCCTGGGGGCAGCGGTGAGTCACCGCCCCGCACCCATAGCCCAGGCAGAGTCTGGTCCCCTGTCCCCCACGTACGGAACCCAGGCTTGTGGGACTGGGGGTGGAGGGGATGGAAATGCTGTGCTGGCCCTTTAAATACCCCCCCAAAACTACCCCCCTGACATTTGACAGCTCAAGGGGGGCTAAAAATACCCCCCACGTGACCAGCTGGAGGGAACCCGGCCTCTGGGCTGCCCCCCGCCACAGAGAACTCAGGGTTCGAGCCCCGCCCCGCTCTCACCCCCAGCCCCGCCAGTAGCAGGGCCACAAGGAACCCAGGCTGCCAGTGTGGGGGGGCATCCGAGAACGCAGCAAAGAGCTGCCCCCCCG
>NW_005843097.1:72351-75019 GCF_000455745.1 Alligator sinensis
GGGGGCTGGGGGTGGGTCTAGCCTTGCCTCCCCCCCTTGCCCGGCACTGTGACTCTTTTTACCCCAGCTGTTGGGTAACTCGCCCCCAGGGACATGGCCACACGTGTGCTGGGGGGACTCTGCATGTCAGCCAGTACATGCGTGTAGAAATGTGAAGCCAGTGGGGGGGCACAGGCCCAGGGGTACAGCACACGTGTATGCAAGCATGTCCCTGGCCTGGCACATGCTAGCCCATTTCAGTGAGGGGCACCATGGGGGGCAGGGGCTGCCAGTCCGGACTGAGGAGCACCACTGGGGGGGCTGCGGGTCATAAGTGAGGGGCACCTTTGCAGGGGCTGCAGGTTGGGAATGAGGGGCATCAATGGCAGGGTGTGGGTCGGGAGTGAGGGGCACTGGCAGGGCTGCCCCCCATCTTATGTCTAGTCTAGGTTTTGCCCTAATAAGGCTGGTCTCTGCCTGGGTGTGGAGGGGGCGGGAAGGAGCTGTGACTCATCCCGGGACAGCAACAAGGGCGGTTGACAGGACTGAGAGGGGAAACCGAGGCAGAGAGGTGTGGAGGGGGCTCCTCCCATCCCCTTCCCCCCAGAGAACCCAGGTTTCCGGGCTCCCAACTCTCCCCCCTCCCAGCCTCTCACCCCATCCCAGAGAACCCAGGTGTGGCGGGGGGCAGGATGCAGCCAGCTCTGTGGGGGGGAAGACCCCATAACAACAGCCCCAGCTGCCTCTATTAACCTCTTGCTGCCCCCAGCTGCCCCCACTCCTGATTGGCTACCACTCTGGGGCCCAGGCCCACTCCCCCCTAGCCCCCCCCCCACTGCCTCACTGGGGGTGTGGGCAAGGTTTCCCCAGGGGTAGAGCATGGAGGAAGGCAGTGAAGTGTAGTGGCTAGAGCTGCCTCCCCCAACAGGGCTGAGAGCTTCCCCCAGGATGGTGCGGGGACAGGGGTGGTGGGTCGGGAATGAGGGGCACCAGCAGGGTTGGGGAGGCAGGAGACTGCGGATCAGGAGTGAAGGGCACCAGCAGGGCCCAGGGAGGGGCAAGGGGATGTGCTCTTCCTCCACAGAAGTGCCTTTTTGCCCCCCTTCCCCACCAGGAGGACAGTGAGGGCCACAATGAAGCTGCCATCACCCCCACCCTTGTCCTCTCTGTCTTTGCCGCCGTCCTGGGCTCCCTGCAGTTCGGGTTCAACATTGGGGTCATCAATGCTCCCCAGAAGGTAGGGGGCTGCAGGTCGGGAGTGAGGGGCACCGACAGGGCTGGGGGGGCTACAGGTCGAGAGTGAGGGGCACCACTGACTCATTTCCCCGGCCCCCCCAGATCATTGAGCAGCACTACAATGCCACATGGATGGAGCGCCAGGTGACCGACCAGCCGGTGCCCATTGACCCTGTGACCCTCACGACCTTGTGGTCCCTTTCAGTCGCCATCTTCTCCATCGGGGGGATGATCTCCTCCTTCTGCATCAGCTTCGTCTCTGAGTGGCTGGGAAGGTGCAGCAGGGGGCACTGGCAGGGCCGGTGGGAGGCAGGGGCTGCAGGTCGGGACTGAGGGCCACCACCAGAGCTGGGGGGGCAGGGGGATGCAGGTTGGGAGTGAGGGGCACCATCGGGGCTGAGGGTCTGTGAGTTGGGAGTGAGGGGCACCGTGCTGACTTTTCCCACAGGAAACGGGCCATGATCGCCAACAACGTCCTGGCATTCGTGGGCGGCGCCTGCCTGGGTCTGGCGAAGCTTGGCCGCTCCTATGAGCTCGTCATCATTGGCCGCTTCGTTATCGGCGCCTACTCAGGTGATGGGCAGGGGCTCCAGCCAATGGGGACGTGGCAGGGGGCAGGTCTTGGGTGCCATGGTTGCCCTGGATACCAGTGCTGCAGGGAGATGGGTGGTGGTTCCCGTGGCTGGTGGTTGCCACCACTGTGGGAGATGGGTGGTGGCTTGTGTAGGAGATGGGTGCCATGGTGGCATTGGGTGATGGTTGCCATGGGTGATGAGCATTATGAGGAATGGCAGCTTTGGGTGACGGTGGCAACAGCTGCCCCCAGTGATGGTTGCCAAGGGCAACTGTTGCTATGGACAGCAGGTGCTATGGGCATCCACCACGTTTGCCCTGGTAGGGGATGGTTGTTATGGCTGAGGGTTGCCACAGGTGGCCTTGGTGATGGTTGCCACAGGCAATGACCTGCCCTCCTCTCCCTCCCAGGCCTGTCGTCAGGGCTGGTGCCCATGTACGTGAGCGAGATCGCACCAACGCGGCTGCGGGGGGCGCTGGGCACACTGCACCAGCTGGCCGTGGTGCTGGGCATCCTGGCAGCCCAGGTGCTGGGCCTGGATACATTGCTGGGCACGGCCGAGCTGTGGCCACTGCTGCTGGCGCTGACGCTGGTGCCCGCCGCTGCCCAAGTGCTGCTGCTGCCCTTCTGCCCCGAGAGCCCCCGCTTCCTCTTCCTGGCACGTGGCAAGGAGGCCAAGGCCAAGGAGAGTGAGTGCCCTCAGGGGCGGGGCCTGCAGGGGAAGGGGGAGAGGCCTGGAAGCAAGTGGAGGGACTTGGGGTGGAAGGAGAAGGGGTTCAGGAGCAGAGGGAAGGGACTGGAGGGGGGGGGGAGGGACAGGGACCTGGGAGGAGGGGGAGTGGCCTGGAGGGGAAGGGGCTGGTGTGTGTGAGCATGGGT
>NW_005843097.1:75212-81361 GCF_000455745.1 Alligator sinensis
GGCAGCCCCTGCTTGTGGCCATCATGCTCCAGCTCTCCCAGCAGCTCTCAGGCATTAATGCTGTGAGTGGGGTGGGGCCTGGGGAAGGGGGCGGGGCTTAGGAGTCTGGATGTGGGGCCTGAGAGTGATGATGAGATGGGATCTAGGGGGCAAGGTCTGGGAGATAGGGGCAGGGCTGAGAAGTGAGGCTGTGGGGCCTAGGGGGAGAAGGTGGAGTCTGGGAGAGAGATGGTGGGGTCTGGGACATAGGAGTGGGGTTTAGGAATAAGGAGGTGGGGCCTAGGAAGAGGGAATGGCTTAGGAGTCTGGATGTGGGGCCTGAGAGTGATGATGAGATGGGATCTAGGGGGCAAGGTCTGGGAGATAGGGGCAGGGCTGAGAAGTGAGGCTGTGGGGCCTAGGGGGAGAAGGTGGAGTCTGGGAGAGAGATGGTGGGGTCTGGGACATAGGAGTGGGGTTTAGGAATAAGGAGGTGGGGCCTAGGAAGAGGGAATGAAGCCTGGGAGATAGTGGTGGGGTGTGTGAGGGGGTGGGGCCTAGGACTGGGAGGTGGACCCTGAAGGGCTGAAGGAGGGACCTCAGGTGAAGGGGCAGAACTGGGAACTAGGGGTTGGGGCCTGAAGAGGTGGGGCCTAGGAGGGCACAGGATCTATGAAAAGGGGAGGAAGCTTGGGAGCTAGGGGAGGGGCGCAGCAGAGGGGCGGAGCCAGTACCTCTGATTTCCTGCCTCCCTCCAGATCTTCTACTACTCCACCAGCATCTTTGAGGCAGCGGGCGTGGGGCGCCCAGCCATGGCCACCATTGGGGCTGGTGTAGTCAACACTGCCTTCACTGTGCTCTCGGTGAGCCTTGCCCCCTCCCCTGGAACCCTGCCCCCTCCCCCTGGGGAACGTATGGGGCGCCGCACACTGCACCTGCTGGGCCTGGGTGGGATGCTGGGCTGCGCCGTGACCATGACCATGGCCTTGGGCTTGCTGGTGAGTGTGATGGGCACTGGGGACCCGGGTTTGGTGCCCCTGGACAGGCAGCGCTTACCCACTCCTGCTGCCCCCAAGAACTGCATGCCAGCCATGAGCTATCGAAGTCTGGCAGCCACACTAGGTTTCATAACCTTACCCTCATTTCCTCCCGCTGGCTTGGCATTCCCAGGTGGGCGGTGGTCGACACTCACGTGCTCCCGCCAACCCCAGGATCAGGTGTTGGCCATGAGCTACATGAGCCTGGCAGCCATGCTGGTCATTGTAGCTTTGGCCTTGCTGGCGAGTGGCAGGGGGTCCTGGGGACCTCTGGACCCCCTCCTGCTGGCCTGGCATCCCTGGGTGGGTGGTGGATGATGCTCACCTGCCCCCCAGGATCATGTGCCAGCCATAAGCTACTTGAGCTTGGCAGCCACACTGGTCTTCATAGCCTTGCCCTTGCCCCTTTCTGCTGGCCTGATGTCTCTGGGTGGGCAACAGATGTTGCTTGCCTGCCCCCGCTGTTCCCCAGGACCATATGCCAGCTATGAACTACATGAGCCTGGTGGCCACACTGGGCTTTGGAACCTTGGGCTTGCTGGTGGGTGGCAGGGGGCACAGGGGACCCCTGGCACACTCACCCACCAGTCTGGTGTACTCGGGTGAGCGGCAGGCAACACTCACCTGCCCCCGTCACCTCCCCAGGACCGTGTGCCAGCCATGAGCTACGTGAGCCTAGTGGCCACGCTGGGCTTCGTGGCCTTCTTCGAGGTCGGGCCAGGCCCCATCCCCTGGTTCATTGTGGCCGAGCTGTTCGGGCAGGGCCCGCGCCCAGCTGCCATGGCCCTGGCCGGCTGCGCTAACTGGACCTGCAACTTCCTCGTGGGCATGACCTTCCCTGCCCTGGCCGTGAGTGCCCCCGGGGTGGGCAGGGGATGTGGGTGTGGATGTGCATGCCCACGTAGGAGGTGTGTCTGTATGCACAAGCACAAATAGGCGTGTGTGCGCGCGCGTGCATGCACGTGTAAACACATAAGTAGGTTTGTGTGTATGTTCACACAGGAGGAGGGGGGTATGCACACCTGCATGAGTAGGAGAGGGGGAATGTGCATGCACAAGTGGGTGCGTGCATGCTCAAGTACATGTGTGTATGCACATTTGCACGTAGGTGATGTGTATGCACATGTATGCATATGATGTGAGCACGGATGCACGCGAATAGGAAGGGTGTGTATGTGTGTGTACGCATGTGCAGATGTAAAAGGTATACGTGTATGTGTGTCCCCAATACTGGGGGGCGTGTGCACACGTGTGTCACACATGTGGGGATGAATGTAGGGCAAGGGAGGGGGGGTGTGGGTTTCAGACACCCAGGTTCCATGCCTGTGCATCTGGGATGCAAATAGGAGCAGAATGGTGTTGGCAAGGCAGCTCTACCCCTAGGGGGTGGGGGTTAGGGCTGTAGGGGCAGGACCTGAACCCACCCTCTGCCCCACCCCCAGGATGCCTGCGGCCCTTATGTGTTCCTGCTCTTTGCGGGGCTGCTCTTGGCCTTCTTCCTCTTCACCTACTTCAAGGTGCCTGAGACACGGGGCCGGACCTTTGAGGAGATCACGGCCACATTCCGACGCACCCCGTCGTTGCTGGACCACGAGGTCAAGCCCGGCACCGAGCTAGACTGCCTTGGCCCCAACGACTGTGCTTGATTGGGCAGTGATGCGGGGCGTGGTGCCAGGGACCTGCAGCCAGAGGGGGTGCAGGGAAGCCAGACTCAAACCCGCACCTGGACACGGGCTAGAATCAAATCCACGTCCAGCCAGGAAAGATGGGCAGAAACAAAATGGCGACCCTGGGAGTTGAACCCAGGGTCAGCTGGAATGGGAGTGGGACAGGGGTCCAGTCCCTGGGAGTTCAATGCTGTGCACATATATGTATTGCAGTTGCCTTTGATGGGGGGGAATTTCTTCCCCCTTCCCAGTGTGGTTTTTTTTTTTTTTTTGGGGGGGGGGGGGGGGGGGGGGCGGGCGGGGGGGGGGGGGGGGGGGGGGGGGGGGGACAGTCGGAGACTGCGCCTGGGCTTACCGGATCCAGGGGCGAGCGGTGAGATCTCCATGGGGGCAGGGGACATCCTGGAGAAGCACCCGGGAGAAATCCGAGGACAGGAAGAGAGGTGGGGTCAGCGCCACAGCAGCCATGGAAGGGCGGAGGCTGCTGGGTGGACACGCACTGTGGTAGCCAAGAGGTTGGGTTGGACGGAACAACATAGACTTGAGCTTCTTGGCCACACACATTTCCATCCCGCTGCTTCACTTCTTCATTGGGAAGTTCCTCCTTGCTGGCCTTCAGGCATTGGAAGACCCCCTTTTCCAGCCTTGGTCTTTCTTTGGGCCTGCTGCTGTTAATCCTTTTGGGGCATCCCCATGCTGGACTCTTTCCAATCTCTCCACTTCCTTCTTGGAGTGTGGGCTGCTGAAACTTGTCACAGAAGTCCCTAGGGCTACCAGGTCAAGACATTGGCTAATGGGGCAACACATTAGGTGGTGGTCAACAGGGAAAGATGGGTGCAAAACCAACGGCACGATGTTGGACGCAAGGCCAACGAGGCAAGAAGGGAGTAGGTCAATAGGCCAAGATGGCGGGGCGGGGGGGGAAGATGGACATCAAGCAAAGGAGGAATGTCCCATTGCTGGAGGGATCCTCAATAGGACAACCTAAGTGCCTAATTACTCCTAAACACATTGTCCTACTCAAAAATGGCACACCCAGCAATTCAGGAATGAGGGAGAGGAACTAGAGACCAAGGTAGAAGATGCCTTTGGGTTCATTGAAGATGGGATACGAAGGAGGTATTTCAACTTGGTGGATGAACTGCAGCAACCCCGCAGAGCATGGCTGAGGTCTCCTGTATACCTGCAAGATGGCTGAAATGTTCCTTTGTAAAATATAAGATGAAATTAAACAGTGCAGGGGGAAAAAAAACCACAACCAAACATGGATGTATCTAGATCCCTGTCCCCACGGTACATCGGCTATTCATCAACTGTTCCTGAGTTTCTTCCATTGCTGGGGAAAAAGGATTTTGTTTTCAGGAGGGAAAAAAAGTGATGGCTAGAAAGATGAGCCAGACTCGGACGCTTGGAGAATAGAGGTTGACAGGGCTTTCTGGAAGCCCCATGTGCCCCTGCCCCTTCCCCCAACTGTGTGCATTGACTCTAAGCTTAGCCTCCTTCCTGCAAAGGGCCAGGTCATGTGCCCAAGAAAACACCCAAATCCCTGTGGAATTGGCCACAGAAAAAAGCAGAGCCAACCCAGGGACATTAGTTGAGTGTTTCCCCATGGGCTGGGGGGAGTAGCAATGATTTGGCACTGGATTGGTTTTTTCAACCCTGCTCCCTCAGCTGGGAAAGGAAGATACTGCTAGAAATCCAGGGTCTGTTCTGGGAGTGCTTCCGCGATGCCCCACCTTGGAGGTACTGTGTTTACCCACATGCTGTGCCGCCCTAACATGATCCACAAGCAGTTCTGGGAAGGAAGGGTAAATATTTAAACATCTCCCCATCCCCCATGGATCGGCAACCGAATCCAAGCTGCATGGTTAAAAGTTTGATTGTTTGCTTTCAGGACATTGGAAGGAAAAAAGTGAGGTATGTAGGTAATTATGATATTCCAGCACTATATTCAAAATGGCTGGAGCAAAGCAGCTGCTAGTTGTTATATGTCTTCAAGCACCAGCTTCATAGCTGGTTGTCTCTCTTTAGAGCTGAGTGGACACTTAAGGCATGACAGCTACTCAGTGTGGGGCCAGGCTGCTTTTATTGCGCAACAGCAACTTAACACATGTAGCTGATCTGCATTTATTGTGCAACAGAACATTTAATTGCATGATGGCTACTGGCCACACATGCTGAGTATTTACTGGGGAATTGCACAGTAAGTGTAGGCTGGCCATGCACGCACCATAGTGACCACATGATTCACTGGTGAATTGCACAATAAAAAGTGTGGACCAGCCACACTTGCAAAGGAATTACCATGAAATTCACTGGTGAATAGCACACCAAGTGTAGACCAGCCAAACATGCAACGCAATTACTGTGCAATTCACTGGTGAATCGTACAATAAGCATAGATAGGCCACACGTGCAAAGCAGTTACCGCACCATAAAAGTGGCTATCCAGCTATAAAGAGAGCCAACCAGCTACACAATTAGCACTTGAAAAGATGCAACAACTCCACAACTTCAAATTTGAGTGTGTAGTAGGGGGAAAGTCCTAGGACAATGGACTCAACCAGAAGTGAAGGCTGAAGACCCATTTGCATGGGTGAATGCACCATTTTGAAGATCACCAGATCAGACTGTGATTTCTATTCCCAATGGGGAACTAGATTTAGACAGGGATAACTGGGTGGAGCTACGGTCAAATACCATATTTTGCTGCATACGACACTTTGCCCCCCCAAAAAACAGCTGCTGGAAACCAGAGGGCGCATTATATGCAAGAAATATGGTAAAAGCCATTTCTGCTGCTCACTGGGCAAGAGTAAAGCCTGCATGGGATCCATGTGGATTACAATAAAAAGCCCTGCAAAACAGAGAGACCCCCCAGGAACAGCCAGCAAAATTGCTGGAAGAAATAAATTAGTAGGAAAAAATAGACCATTGCTGCAATCTGCAGAGAGAAGAACAAGGAGATGTGAAACTGACTGCCTGCCTGAATAGAAGTGCCACAGCTGCTAAGCCTTTTTAAGATTAGTCAGAGTGGGGTGCTTGTTTTGGGAAGAAAATTAGCTGCTCCCCGTAAAGACGAGGTGCAGGGACTATAGCAAAATGGGCAAATCCTGCCCCAACCTGACTAATGATATGCTACTTTGGGCAGGTTTCCAAATGGAAGGACAAGAGATTGGTGCCAGATTCTGGAGGGAGCATACAGGGATCTCTCCTGCCCGCAGCTGGGGGAGAGGGGGGGCAAGGACTCTGCCTCTCAAAAGGCATCAACGGGAATTCCTCCAGGCCTGGGGAAGGGCCAAGGAGGCCAGTTGGATCTGTTCCCCCCGCAGACATTTAAAGGGCACTGAGGGATGGGGATGACAGCTGCAGGAACAAGCTGTCCTTTCACCCAAAGCTTTGTTTGGCCCAAGGTCAGAGATGGACACGCTGCATCCCCCCACCACCCCAAGTCTCCAGCACAAGC
>NW_005843097.1:81448-81680 GCF_000455745.1 Alligator sinensis
TGGGAGAGAGACTGAGCCATTGGTTTTGGTTCCCTCCATGCATTGGAGGACCCCCCCAGAAGTCACCCTTTCAAGCCCTCACCTAGATTGGTTTTTAGGGTTTTAAGACCATTCATTGCCCACCCCACAAGAAGTCACCCTTTTAAGCCCCCATTTGGAGGGTTTTCAGGGTAACGAGGCAACACCCCACTGCTTGGGGGGGGACTTCCTTTTTTAGGAAGATGGAAAGAGT
>NW_005843097.1:81690-93503 GCF_000455745.1 Alligator sinensis
GGATAAATTAAGGCTGGGAGTGCTTTAGATGAACATTTGGAGGAGGATCTCTGCTTTTGGGCAGCCAATAAGAAAGCTGGATAATTGTAAGTGTCTAAATTATGCGTAGCCATAGGCCATTTGAGCCTGGGGGGGGCAGGGCACAAGCTAGAGGGCAAGCCATAGGGGAAGCTTGGACGAGTTATTCTTGTACCTCTACTCATGGTGAAACCCAGGAGACCCTCCCCTGCCCTCCCACCCCACCCCTTTGAGATCTTTACCCGCAGAGGAAAGATCTGAACACCATGAGGTTTCTGTGCAAAATTCATTTACTGACACCCAAGCTGTGCACACACAAGTGCTCTTCATAAAGTCAGGGGAGAGGGGGAATAAAGGTATTCAACTGAAGGCTTCAACAACCAGCTCCTCTCTGAACTAGGAAAAGCTGGGGGGGGGGACACTAGCCCCTCAAGAAGGCTTAACATAAGAGATTGGGTGTATATATATTTATATATTTTTTCTTGCCGAATCCCCCAGTTGTGGCTTAGGTTTGGGAAGTGGGGTGGGTACAGGTGGAGTTGGGCGTCTCTGTGCAGAGATGAGCAAGTTGTGCAACCTGTGGACAAGAGGAAACGTGTGGGTAAGAGGGGGTCAGGATTCCTTCAGGGTGGGAAAAGCCAAAGATTCAATGTACAAGATGATATGGAGGGTCGCACCTGGGTTCTATATCCCATACCTCAATTTCTGTACCACATCTCTGGGGCTGTCCACCCCCCACCCCCCCAACCCCAGGGCCAGAAGCTGGGGAGAAAGACCCTCCTCACGCCCTTTTGAGGGCAGGATCTCTCCCCTCACTGCCTGTTGCAAGAGACAGGCCTGCACATTTGTGCCAGGCCTTAGTAGGTAAGGGCGAGATGGAACTCCGCCCACCCCCCACTCAGTAAAGTTGGCTTCAACAGGCAGAGGCTGATGGAGCATAGGGCAAAAAAGGAACAGATATCAAACGTGGGCCCCAAAGGACAGATCTGTGGGCAAAGGAAAAGAAGAACCCAGGAGTCCCAATCATTTCCTCCTCGCTACTCCCCCAGAGTAGCCCAACATACACCATTATTGGGCTGGTGCCTTTCAAGATTGTGAATCAACTTCTGAGCAGTTGGACTCAGCTAATGGCTGGGCTACCAAGACCATCTTTTGGTGGCCAGCTGGCTTGATTGGTTTGAAACCCAGCCACACGTGCCTTGTTCAGCCTCTCCACCCCCAACCACCCGCATCCTTACCAGATCATGGCTCTTAACATCCCCTCGCCAAGCCCTCATGCCAGCAGGGCTGGAGCAGGTTCTCCCCCTGGTTCAGGAGTCGAAGTCTGCGAAGAAAAGAAGTAGTGATCAATCCAACACTTATCGCTGGGCTTCCTCTGCCATGGTGGGAAGAGTTGGCCATTGGTGCCCTCTGGAGGCAACAGAACCCTGCTGCAGGACTCTCAGACTGTGGGGGTGAGCAAACAGGGGGGCTATAATCCTCCACACTGCCCAATTTCAAGCCAACGATGTTGGGAGGTCTGTGATACGAAGCAAGGGAGTTCCCGATTGGCTGAGAAGAGTCTCACATAGGGCGAGGTTCTCTCTTCCAGGGTGAGGTCCTCACCTGCTCCTTTCTAGGAAGGACCTGGCATGGACACCACATGCTGCAAGACAGTTATGGGTCCTGGCCCCACATCCCACCCTAATCCAGGCCCTCACATCCACAAGCTGGTGCTGAGCCTCTGGCAGTGGCTGGGTGGGACTCTCCGGAGTCGGGGTCATTGGCTTGCTGGCTTGCATCCCTGGTTCCTGAGGGGCAGCTGGGGTCCCAGCAACAGTGGTATCTCCGCCAGCGGCAACAGAACTCAAAGCAGGTTCATCTCTGGTGGTGGTGGTTGGCTGGAAGGTTAAGAACGAAAGAGATCATATGGGAGAGTTTTTGGAATGAGGGAGATGCTCGTTTCTAACTTCAAGGGACTCGAGCCAACCATGGATGGCTTCTGTCCTCCATCTTGCTTGAGAGGAAAGAAAGGGATGGGGAGATAAGAGTTCTATCCCTGTGGTAGCTCATAAACCCTGGAGGCCTTTTGGCAGGTCTTCAACAAGCTCAAACAGAGTACACTCAAAGCCGTAAGGGCTATGCCACATGTGTGATGCCTGTTTATAGCTCCTCAATGCTGGCTAACCCCAAGCACAGAGGTCAATGATTTCTGGAGGCACCTAGATGACCTCCAGTGTGGTCCATTCCAGTCTTATAGTTAGGGGGGAGTGCAGCAGTTTTCTTGAAGAGGGAAACACGACATGTTAAGGTCTAGACTAGCAAAAAAGGGCTGAAAATAGGCTCAATCTTTGCTGACATAGGTGAAACAGTGCCTAGAGAAGGGGTGGCTTCCCAAATGCTGTCTGATCTCAATCCAAGAACTTGAGCCAAGGAGACGGACCTTTGAGTCAACCCAGCTCCATAGGCAGCCTGTGGGTGATCTTTTCCAGCCTGCAATCTGCAGAGATTTGAGGGTGTTTTGTTTGTTTGGGGGTTTTTTTGGGTTTTTGTTTGGTTTTTTTGTTTTTTTACAATCCCAGAAGCAAGAGAATGAGGTGAAGTCATCTGGGTGCTGGGAGGAGGAACCTGCCGCCACTCCCTGCAGCATGTTGGTTCAGGACTGATTCAAGGGAAGTGAGTCAGGCTGAGTCACGCACAGCAGATATTTCTTGATGGCCAGCCCCTGGAGTGGGGACAAGAAGCCAAATTGGGTGACCTTCCTCCATCCAAAAGCCTGGCTGAAGCCAGGGAGTAGGAAGTTACCTTAACTGCAGTGCCAGTACCTCCAGTCAGGGGCCAAGACTTTGACTGGGCATTTGGAGACCAGACCACCCCCATCACAACATCATAAGAGCTTGAGTAATAATTTATAGTTTCACAGATGCTAGGATCGGAAGGGACCTCAACAGATCGAGTCCAACCCTCCTGCCTGGGCAGGAAAGAGCACTGAGGTCAGATGACCCCAGTCAGATGCCTATCCAGCCTTCTCTTAAAGACCCAAGGTAGGGGAGAGCACCACCTCCCTTGGAAGCCCATGCCAAAGTGTGGCCACCCTTACTGTGAAGAAGTTTTTCTTGATGTCTAGCCTAAATCTACTCTGTCAATTTGCGACCATTGTTCCTTGTTACCCTAAGAGGCACCCTGGTGAACAGAGCATCTCCAATACCTTGCTGTGCCCCCCCCCCCCACTTATGAATTTGTAGGTGGCCACAAGATCACCTCAGCCTGATCTTGTGGAGGCTGCAAAGTTCCAGGTTCCTTAGTTTCTCCTCATAGGGCTTTAATTCACTCTTTACAGGTCAGATCAGATAGTGATGGGCCCTTTCTGCCTATGCAACCTGAGCTCTGCTCTTTCTCCAAGTATCTCATGGTAATATCTGGCACACCCAGACCCAATCTTCATTTGACCCTCCCCTATCTGGTCGAGCCAAAACCTCTATGTTTCATGGGGAGAGAGGCAGGGCTTAAAAGTTCAGTGTTGAGATACCCATGGAGGGTAGTGCTGGTAGCCCCCATTTTATACGTGAAAGGGAACATGAGGGCAGAGGGTGGGATTTGATCGCCATCCTCAGATCCCTGAAGGGCAACAGTAGAGAGGATGGAGACTGACTTTTCAGTGGCCACTAGGACCTAGGAACACAGTGGCCTCAAGCTACAGCAGGGGAAACTGAGGCTGGAGATGAGGAGGAATTTCCTGACAGCTTAGAAAAGAAGTTGTGGAGCTTCCAACCATGGAAGCATCTAATAGCTTGGTTGGGATGGTTTAGACAGGGCTGATGCTGCCTTTTGCTGGGCTGCACCAGGGGACTTCATGGAGGTCCCTTCCAGCCTCACTATGATCCCAGAGCTAGGGCAAGATCCTGCAGAAGTCCATAGCACAAGAGGGGCTCAAAGCCAAGTCTCTCCAGCTAGTGTTCTATGGATTGCCCACATTATAGGAACAGGGGGAAGGCTCCCTACACCCACCACCGGCCCCCCACTGTAGCTCTCACCTCTGCCACAGCAAGCCGGGTAGCACCAGTCTGCTGGCGTCGGCGCTGGAAGTAAGGCCGGTTGCGCTGACGCTGGGGCTCAGGGCGGATGCCATCTGCTGGCGTCGGAACCACCTTGGTCTCACCATCGCCTCCTTCTGTGGTGGGTTGCTGAGGCGGGCGGGGGCGGAAGGGCCTGGTTTAGGGGGGGGGAAAAAAAAAAAAAAAAAAAAGACAGGACAGTCTTCAGCTCCGCTATGTGATCCAACCCAGTCCAGCCAGAATCCAGGATAACTTTCTCTGGTTGATGTACCCTGAAAAAGACCCATAGACATCTCTGGGAGGTGGCCAAGGATAAAGAAATCTGACTCAATGATATCACAATTCCTCTGCACACAAAAAGAGGCTGGAACATTCCTGTGAGGATGGAGTCTGACACATGGCATCGCCCACTAGAGAGAACACACACACACACACACACACACACACACACACACACACACACTTGACTCAATTGCTACTTTCCTAGTAAACTGGTGTACAGCTAGGATGAAAGTGCTTTGTCTTGTATGTCTCTGGAGAAGATCAAAGCCCCCATGGGAACTATGGAGCATGGGAGTGAGGGGCACCCCCCCCACCCTAGTCAGAGCCTCCTAGACACTTGGAATACTGGAGGCTGCAAGGGGAGGAGAGGAGCAGTTGGGGGAAAGGGGTTCCTTCTCCCTTTCAGCATTGCCGACACAGGAGACTGGGCAAGACTGACTTAGTCAGTGGCTGGTTTAATATATAAACTGGAAGTATTGGGAACTTGAAGGCCTTGGGAGGTTGTGGGATCTTCATCCTTGGAGGTTTTCAAGACCTGGCTAGACAAAGCTTTGGCTGGGATAATCTAGTTGGGGCTGGTCCTACTTGGACTAGTTGCAAGCTCCTGAGGTCCCTTAGTTTTCTACGATTCTATGAAAGGCTAATGGCATCTTGGGCTGCACAAGTCAGAGCGTTGCCAGCAGATCCTGGTCCTCCTGCTAAACAATGACTACAACCTCACAGGGATACTGGAGACCTGGTGGGACTCCACCTATGACTGGGCCACAGATATAGATGGCTATACCCTGTATAGGCGTGATTGTGAAGATAAAAGGGGTGGGGGTGTAGCTCTCCATGTCAAGGACAGTTACACATCCCTCCAAATTGACATTGGCACCCAGGAAGGACAACTGGAGTCTCTCTGGGTCAAAATAGGTGGGGAACATAGCTCAAGGGACATCATGGTAGGAGTCTACTACAGACCTCCTAATGAGGAACAAGAGCTGGATCAGGAATACGCCAGGGAACTGGCTGAGGCTGCACACTTTCAGTTCATGGTTGTCATGGGAGACTTCAACTACCTGGATGTCTCATGGGAAGAGCACTCCGCCAAATCTGATCAGTTGCAAAGCTTCCTCACATGCGTCAACGAGCTCTACCTGACTCAAGAAGAGTATGGGCCAATGACAGGTAAAGCGTTGTTGGACCTGGTACTGGCCAAAGGGGATTTCTTAGGTCACTGACTATGTATCGATGTAAAGCTGGGGAATGGCAACCACGAGCTAATCATCATTACTATCCATTGCAAAGCTGGCAAGTCAGTCAGCAATACTGAAGTCCTCAACTTCAGGAAAGCCGACTTTGACAAGCTCAGGAGGCTCACTGTCAGGGCTCTAAGGGACCACGACTCAACTGGAAGAGGAGTCCAAGAGTGGTTGCTCCTCAAGGGAGTGATCCTGCAAGCACAGGGGATGGCCAGCCCATCTCAGAGGAAGGGTAGCAAAAGGGTGCAGCAACCCCCTTGGCTCAGAAGGGAACTTGAGGACCTCGTACACCTCAAAAGAGATTTATAAAAGAATGTAAGGCTGAAATTACTACCAAGGAGTACTCAGCACTGGTCCGTACCTCCAGGGAGCGGATCAGGAAAGCGAAGGCTGCAACCAAGCTCTATCTGGCTTCACATATCAAGGATAACAAAAAGTCTTTTTTCAGATATGTAGGGAGTGAGAAAAAAGCAAGGGTAACATTGAACCCCTGCTGATCCTGGGAATTACAGGCCAATCAGCTTGACCTCAATCCCTGGTAAGATTCTGCTTCGTCAGTCTTTCATCAGTCCAATGGGACTGCCCTGCCTAGCAAGATGAGGGATGGCCAGGGTGAGGGCATATTTATACCCAGCATCAGTGTTGATCTAGTAAAGGATCACCTTGAAAGGCTGGACACTTTCAAGTCAGCTGGTCCTGACAGATTACACCCTAGGGTACACTCAAGGAGCTGGGAGGTGTCACAGCCCAACCATTGCCAAAAATATTCAAAAATTTATGGCATTCAGGTGAAGTACCTGAAGACTGGAAGAACACCAATGTGGTACCCATCTTCAAGAAAGGGCAGATCCCAGGAATTACAGACCAATCAGCTGGACCTCAATCCCTGGTAAGAGAGTCTCAAGAAAATTATCCAGGAGACCCTTCTGAATAAGCTGGCTGAGGGCAACATTCTGAGGGATAGCCAGCATGGTTTCCTCATGCGTAGGTCTTGCCTGACCAATCTCATCTCCTCCTATGACCAGGTGACTAATCACCTGGACAAGGGAGAAGAGATTGATGTCATATACCTGGACTTTAGAAAAGCCTTTGATCTGGTGTCCCATGACCTCCTCATAGAAAATTTGGCCACCTGTGGCCTCAGCTACACCACAGTCCGATGGCTGGGAAACTGGCTCTGAGGTCAGACCCAGAGAGTAGTGGTCAATGACAGCGAGTCATTATGGCACTCCATGACCAGTGGCATCCCCCAAGGCTCTGTCCTTGGACCAGTTCTCTTCAACATGTTGAACAACAATGTAGACATTGGTGTCAGAAGTGCACTGGCTAAGTTTGCTGATGACACTAAACTTTGGGGCATAGTATCCACACCTGAGGACAGGGTAGTGATCCAGGCCGACTTGGACAAGCTTAGTAAGTGGCCGGACACAAACCTAATGATGTTCAATACCAATAAATGCAAGGTACTCCACCTCAGGGTGGGGGTGGACAACCTGCAGCATACTTATAGGCTCAGCAGTGCTACGCTTGCTAGCACCACGGCTGAAAGAGACTTGGGGGTCATGACTGACCACAAGATGAACATGAGTCACCAATGAAATGTCACAGCTGGTAAAGCAAACAAAATCCTGGCTTGCATCTATAGATGCTTCTCAAGTAAGTCTCAGGATGTCATCCTCCTGCTGTATTTGGCCTTGGTAAGGCCGCAGCTGGAGTACTGCATCCAATTCTGGGCTCCGCAATTCAAGAACAAGGTGGAGAACCTTGAGACAGTCTAAAGAGCTGCATGCATGATCAGAGGGCAACAGAACAGGCCTTAGAGAGAGGCTGAGAGCCATGGGACTCTTCAGTCTGGAAAAGCGCAGGCTCAGGGGGGACCTGGTGGCTGCCTACAAGTACACAAGGAGTGTTCGTCAAGATCTGGGAGAACGCTTGTTCACAAGTGCCCCAAGGAAAAACAAGGACCAGCAGTCAAACTCCTACAAGACCATTTTAGCCTGGACACAAGAAAAAAATTCTTTACTGTCCAAGCCCCCAGGACCTGGAATAGACTTTCTCCAGATGTGGTGCGGGCACCTACTCTGGACTCATTAAGGAAGGCTTGGATGCTTATCTTGCTAGGGTCCTTTGACCCTAACTGACTTTCTGCCCCTGGGGCAGGGGGCTGGACTTGATGATCTTCGAAGTCCCTTCCAGCCCTAATGTCTATGAAATCTAAGATGGAAGGGAGTGATTCTTCCCCTTTGTTCTGCATTAGGGAGGCCACATCTGAAGTCCTGTGGCCAGTTGCATGGGCAACTGGTGCCTCCCAAGCTTGGGGGGCTCACCAGATTGCTGATGGAGTGTGGGAGGTCCCCCCATCAGCCAATTGCCAACCAGCTGGGTCTCTCGGTGGCTGATCACAGAGCCAGCAGCAAAGCCAGAAGTGCACTTCTGTTTTCACAGGGGGTGCACAGCCAATCCCAGGGGGTGGGGGGTAGGCTCCACACACAGACACACACAGACACAGGCCCAGGATGGATGAGAAGAGAAGACAAGGGGTGGGGGATTGAATAGCAGCAGTCACTCCGCTGAAGGGTGGCTCCAAAGAGTATGAAGCTGTTCTCAGATGGCAAAGCAAGGACCAACGGGCTGGACCGAGATGGACTGTTCCCTGACAGCACAGCAAGGAGCTCAAACTGCAGCAGGGGAAGTTGAGGTTAGCTATGAGTAAGAACTCTCTCATGAAGAGGGTAGGAAGCACTGGAACAGGCTACCCAGAGAGGTGGTGGAGTCTCCATCCTTGGAGGTTTTGAAGACCCAGGTGGACAAAGCCTTGGCTGGGATGACCTAGTGAGGTTGATCCTGCTTGGAGCAAGAGGTTAGACTAGATGTGACCTCCTGAGGTACCTTCCAATGCTCATTGTTCTACAATTTTGGGCTAATCTGAATGCAGAGAATCCACTGGAGTCTCTCCATGAGCTGGAGATGGTCTTTTTTCCCACCCCAATCCCCTGCTTTAAAAGCTCAGGGGGACCAGAGCACTTCTAGTCTTTGGCCATGCCTTCACGCAGAAGTATGGTGCCCCTCCTAGTAGCAATAGATGCTCTTATAATAGAAGGAAAAAGAGAAGCATTAACAACAGAAAGGGATTACCATATTGTCTCACATACAACACACCTCCAAATAAAACTCTATATGCGCCTCACAATTGGAAAGAGGAATGTACAGAAAGAAAGATTTCCACAGATTCATGACCAACAGAGACAAGATTTAGTCCTCCTGGGAAGAGAGCATCCAGGAAGTGTGGTACCCTCTCCTGGGTTGCCCCATTTCCTGGGCACTATGTTCCCAGGAGGAACAACTCCATGTCACACAAGGTTAGGTTACAGACCCTTCCAAAAGCAATAACAAAACTTGGTTCGTTACTCATCATTAAGTGTTGTTCCCACACCACTAACCTCCTCAAGGTACTGCTAGCAGCTCACTCGCTGCCTCAGATACAAGCTACAGGGCTCAGCCAATAGCTACGGCAGCAAGAGACTTAACACAGTGCATCACCATCCTGGCAGCTGCATGGCACCCATGGTGTCTCCGTGCTTCTACTCCCTTGAAGGAAGTGCCTTTCCTGCTTGGAAAACTCCCATCCCAATTTGGAGGGGTGGATGGCAGGGGAAAAAAAAAGAGGTGCATGTTGCATGTACTAAATACTGGACATCCTAGGTCAGGACATTTAGGCCCAGCTCGTGTAACGGGAGTTAAAAATCCACCAGTGCTGGAGCTGCTTTAGCTCAGTCTCCCCTAGTTTTTTTTTTTTTTAAATGGAATTTCAGCCCAGCAAAAACAATGCCTTGATGCAGAGAGAGAGAGAACCACAGCCAGTGGCAGATGTACAGCTCCTTATACAGCCCCTGATAATAGCCAATGACCTCCTACAGATACTTGTGCACTCCTGAGGTCATTAATACAAGAGGCTGATATAACAGTCACTTTTGCTTTAAAGTCGGGCTCCCTCGCCACCGCCGGCTCGATTCTAGTGACCTCCTGAACTACAAAAGCTGCCTCTTCCTTAGTAGGAAAAGCTTTCAGAAGGCATGCAGTTCAGGGGGAAGCTCCAGGACAGCAGCTCTGCTCAAACATGTCCTCCCAGTGCCACCTTGGATCATAATAGCTTGATCCCTTTCTAGCCCTGGCAGCTAGGACACTAATTTTCCATCCTCACCTGTCCTCGTATTGTTTCAGCCCAGCTGCTGCTTAAAAAAAAAGGCCCTGGGGCAGGTACTGCTAGTTGTAGCTGCAAGCAGGCAAAGTTATTAAAGGCTTTGATAAATTCTTAGTGACGGGGATGACAGGCACAGTTGGAAAGTTGTTACACAAGTTTCAGGCCCTCGCTTCCTGGCTGGTTGGCTCTTTCGGAGCTGGATGGCCATTTTGATGGTGTGACACTTACTTTGTGCCCGTGTTAAATTTTGCATACGATTCACCAGCAAGCTGTGTAATGTGTGCAACTCATGGCAGGGGCCCCAAGTGACAGTATTCCTTAAAACCAGGCAACTAGACCCTTGGTCATGGAGAAGGAATAGAGAGCTGAGGTGATATGGACATGTACTTCCTGAATGCTGGGCATCCAATGCCCACTTGACAGCCTCAGTCCTGAGCTTCAATGCCAAAAGGAGGACTACGAAAGGCTGAGATGAGAATCAAGAGAGATGCTGAACTCATGGTGGATTCAAGATACAACCAGGTCCAAGAGGCCACTTGGAGAAGCCTCCCAAGATGAAGGATCCTTCCAGTGGGATGAAGTGGCTGTCTTCCCCACTTACCTGCGGTATCTCGGCCGGAAACGAGGGGCCGGAGCCCTCTCCACAGCCTGAGCTGGTTGTTGCTGCTGGTCTCCCTGGGGCTGGGTGGTATCTTTCATTTCTGCGCCTTCAGTGCTCTGAGGAAGAGAATGGGATATGGATTATTTTTGCTGCTGGTCCTGTATCCCCCAAAGAGCCCCTGCCCTGCTGCCATCTCAGGATACCTCCACCAGCTGGCCTTGAACACGAGGCTCCCGCATGAACCTCCGGCGGAAGAAAAATGGAGGTGGGCGCCGTCGCCGGGGCCGCTGCTGGGAGGTGCTGCCAGGCACTGCTCCCTCCACAGGGACCTCGGGGGTCCCATCTGCCCTGACGGCCTCCTGGGCTGGCAGCACTTGCTGCTGCAAGGCCTGCCGTGGCCTGGGGATGAAGCGACGGAAGCGACGGCGGTTGGGGGCATAGCGGCTGCCTTTGACAGGCACACCACCTGGCCCGGTGACATTGGCTGCTTCAGCACCCTGGAGGGGAGACATGAGCAGACATGGAAAAGCAAAGACAACCTCCTGAGGCCTTGCGATTTTCTCCTCTCTGCTCCTGCCACAAGTAAAATTAGTTGGAATTCCTACCTTCTCTCCTTCCACCACATCGAATTCCACTGTCTCCCCGTCCCCCACACTTCGAAGGAACTTCCGGGGGTTGTTTCTCTTGATTGCAGTCTGAAAGTGAGGACAAGAGGTCAGAAATCAGCTCTCCAAAAAGAGGGATGGACCAATTTGAACCTCCCTCCTGTCCTACCCTGGTCCCGACTAGGCCCCGCTCTGTACTGGGGAGGACTGGGAGCTCAGACATCTGGGTTCTGTTCCCACTCTGGGGTGGGAGTGGGAGCTACTGGGTGAGAGCAATTGGGAGTTGGATGCCTGATTCTCTCCAGCTCTGGGAGAGAAAAATGGAGGCTGGTGGGTTGCAGCAAGGGGCTGGGGTGGGGGGGTGGTCTGTGGACCCAGACAACTGGGTCTAACCAGTGTAGAGCTACAAGAAGTCATGGAGGCAGGTACTGCCTCAAGATTAAGACCTCCAAAAGCCACTGGTGGAGCAGGGTAGGGGACAGATCCAGCATCCATGGCTAGAGGGCCCTGTGGGTGCCCCCTCAGGTGGCTCTCATGGGCCTTACCTGATGCACAAAGACATCCTCTTTGGTATCGTTCCTGCAGGAAAGGAGAAAGCTCAGAGCAATCAAGGATGGGGAAGGGTGGGGGCTCTGTGCCTCTAAACAGGAGTCCAACATATCCTCTCTCAGAGCTCTCCAGCACTTTCTCCCCACTCTGTGGAGACAATTTCTTCTACCCTCCCTCACCCAAGCCTTGAGATCCCATTGGAAAGCTGAAGAGTCACCAGTTGGCCCAGCAAGGCCCCCAATACATGGCCTGAAGAGACCAGTTTCCCCACAACCCACC
>NW_005843097.1:93513-95568 GCF_000455745.1 Alligator sinensis
TCTTCCCTGCAGAGCTTTACACAGGAGATGGTGATCACCGATTTACAGTGAAGCAGCCCACATGATTTCTAGTGAGGAACCAGTGTCTTCTCCCAACTCCTCATGGGTTTTTCCTACAAGGACAGAGGTTACTTGCTCACATCAGCATGGGACAGTGAGGGATAGCTAGCTGGCTTAATCTGAAAATCAGGGTAGATGAGAGCTGGGGGCTCACTCTCTCCAGAGCTGGGTCTTATTGAATTAGCCTATACAGACACACCTATCCTACCTTCAGCATGAGACAGTGCCATTTATGAGCCTAACAACTGTGTTTACCCACTGGTTCCCTCCAGCTCTACATTATTTCCCTGTTTAAACACACGCGGGACCAGGAACCGGGAAGTCAGAAACACTGACGTTGCTGGGATCCTAACGAAGGAAGCTTTCGCTTGAAAAAGCTTTCCTCCAATGAAGGAAAAGTACTCAAGTCACCCTCTGACCTTCACCTGCTTGTGAGGGAAGGAAGGGGGCACCTGGACTGACTGAAAGTTGGATGAGTCCCTTCAGGCAGAATAAGGCCATTTCTTTTTTGGGGGAGAGAGGGTTTAAACAGGGATCCCCCGCACAAAAGTCCTTATTTCAGGATCCCACAAAATAACACTTCCTGGGACCAGAAAGATTTTTTTTTTGGGGGGGGGGGGGGGGAGAAGGGATTAGCTGGGAGGCAGAGCAGGGCTAGCTGGAAGCCATTTGCATTCAAGTTACCTGTATACACAATTATTTCTCCCCTACCTACCCAGAATAAAAATCACCCCAATCCCACCCTGTTTAAGCCAGTCTTCAGTTTTCAGTGTTTAGTCCACCCAACAGAGACACTGCAGGGGCTAATTATAATAGAAACCTGCTTTGATTTTACAGGATCTAACCCCCCCCCACCCAGGTGCACACATTCAGATGCAAATGAGCTTGAGAAGATAAAGGCCAGCTCCAATTAAGTCTCCTCAGGTGTGCTGAAGTCCTTGGGGCACCTGTCCTCCTGAGGAAGGAAGGTGTGTGTGTCCCCCACCCAGGAGGGTTGGGCTGGCAGCTAATTGCTACAATACAGTGATTAATCTTTGCTCCAAGGTGCTTTTTTCCACTCCACCTGCCTTCAGAGGGATGGGGATCCCACCAGAGATCAGTAGTTCAGGACCCACCCCCTCCACCGCAGGCTCCCCCCACACTCCCCAGGAAACCTCCAGGCTTGGTGACCCGTGGTTACCCTCTCCAAGGAAACACCCATGTGGAGCAACGATTGGGAGGGGACGCACCTGTTAATGAACCCATAGCCATTGCGGACATTGAACCATTTCACTGTGCCCAGCACCTGGGTGGCTGAGGAGGAGAACAGATGTCAGTGGGGGGAAACAACCCCCCAGGCACCCCTAAGCCTGGGGGGTCACCCCCCACCTCTAATTGTCCTGCCCCCACCCCATGATGGGGGCGGGGGAAGAACAGGCCATCAAGCAGATGCTCAATTTGGGCAGGCCCCACCTCAGCCCCCCCACTGAGACAGCAACCAGCCTGCAGCACCACAAGACACCCCAGGCCCATTATTAGCCAAGCCACGCCTCCTTGGGAAGAGCCACGCCCACTGACAACATATCCATACCCCACTCCCTCCAGGCTAAGCTCCTAAAGCACAAGCCCCACCCCTTGAAAGGACCTACAGCAGAACTGGCTTGGCCACACCCACATCCCAGAGGCTACGCCCCCACCCCTGCCCTATCCATAGCCTAGAAGTCACAGCCCTATCCTCATCACTTAGCCCCGCCCACACAGAGCCCCCACACCCCTGCCCTAGCCCCACCCACCCCAGACCATGTACCCAGGTCCAAGTGCCACTGCCTCTACAGGTCAGCCCCAGCCCTAGCCCTCTTATCCCTACCCACCGCTGGAAACCACGCCCCCTAGCCAACCTTCACCCCGCCCCTCCTCCAGGGCCCCTCAGTTAGCCCCACCCACACTTCCAACCTTACCCCTAGTCCCCAGAGACCCCGCCCCCACCCCCGCAGCCAATCCGATACCGTAGCCCCA